>NC_081561.1:120018751-120036054 GCF_022355385.1 Mustela nigripes
ACACCACACACAAAAATAGACTCAAAATGGATGAAGGACCTCAATGTGTGAAAGGAATCCATCAAAATCCTTGAGGAGAACACAGGCAGCAACCTCTTCGACCTCTGCCGCAGCAACATCTTCCTAGGAACAACGCAAAAGGCAAGGGAAGCAAGGGCAAAAATGAACTATTGGGATTTCATCAAGATCAAAAGCTTTTGCACAGCAAAGGAAACAGTTAACAAAATCAAAAGACAACTGTTATATAATTCTTATAAACTATTTAGCTAAGAGAATTGACAGAGGTGTTTCCCTTTTGTTGGAAATTTTAAGCAGGGGAAGGTGTTGGATAGGGATACTGCTAATTTTTATTATTAGGCTTATAGTACCATTAGACTTTTAAAGCTATATGAATTTAGTACTTGCATAAAAGTAAAAATAGGAACAAGTCGAAATTTACACTTTTGCAAGGCTTTTTTGTTTGTTTTTGTTTTTGGTAAGGCCATCATGTTAGATCATTGTCTCAATAAATGTTTGTTCAATGTTTAATAAATAGTCCAGTTGGCCGGCTTAACTTCCTTGTGGTACCCTATTCCACTGTGTGCAGCCACTTTGAAAGTATAGACTATAACCACTCAAAATAGGTTATACGACTGACTGTTTTGTATCTACATTAGAGATGCACTGAGCAAGTCCTCATAATCAACAGACATGCCTGAGAGAATCTTTAAACAAGCGCCACTTCAAAAGGGAAGACTGAGTTGGGAAAAGGTTGGAGAATGGTGCTGTAGGGACTGCACGGAGTGTAGGTGGCAAGCTGAAGAGGAAGCACACACTGAGAACCAGGTGGATAAAACACATTTAGATGATTGTGTGAAGGAACTCCCAGAAGGAGCTGGCACTTAACAAAAGCCTGATGGCCTCTGTGTTAATGACTAGGGGCAGCTTGAGCACAGGAAACTTTTTGGTGGCCTATTTTCAGACACTCAACTTCACAACTTTGTTTTACTTAGATTTTGGGTGGCAGGACACATAGATGCCACCAGATAGGATCTGAGACATGGACAAATTAAGTACAAGTAGCCAGAACTTAAGGATCATGGTGCAGAAGGTTTAGGACTCTACTTTCAGAAATTCAAAGATACAGAATTAGGGAATACTATTGGGCTACATACATGAATATGCTTATATTTTGTCCTTTTTTCTATAGCATTTTTATTATGAAAAAATTCCAAATACATAGTGAAATTTGAAGAATATTTTAGGGAGTAGCACTCAATTATCAACTACAGAACAGCAACTTCATTTTGTTTACTTAGTATACCTTGACAGGTGAACTTAACATGAAGGCTGAAGTGGTATGTTCTTTGGCTTTCTGAACCCTACAAACTCAAGTATCACAGCTAGTACCTATGGATATCTGACTATGGAAAGTACTAAGAAGTTTGTAGATGAGATCCTGATGCACAGCACGAAAAAGCTATCCAAATACATTCCATCCACTGTCACTATAAACCCAGGTGTATAAAGAATAAAATACAAACCAACAACAACAACAACAAACTTGATTGTTTGGAGTGGAAAATATGTTTGCTTATTCAGAAGTTCTGACTCTTTTATGAAAAAAAGTCTTTAACAGATCATTATTTCAGACTTTTCTTCATATTTGCATAAGTCATATTTTCTCATTATTATCACTAGTGAGAATAGGGGTTCTGAAGGAAATGGTGTACAGGCTAGCAATGAAATGGTAACTGAGTTGAATATAAAATGGCCTCTTATGACTTTCCTATGCTGGTAGATAATGGATCAAGTTGGAGATTTGTAGTCCACAAAAGAAACCTTTTGTATGTCTCCCTGGTCTATTAATCTTTGACATTAGTCAGTATTTTTAAATCAACTGAATCATTTTTATGCCTCCTTAAAGACACTTCTTGAAAACCATATTAACAATTGAACTACAATAAACAAAGAAAAAAATCTCCCAGCTCTGGGACAAGCTGTCGTTTTCTGTGAAACAAACTCGGGCATAACACAGTTAAATCACTTTTTTTCCTGGAATATTATTAGATGATTTAAAATAATCATAGCAACATTTATGGGAAACTGTTGGCATTTTAAGTTTATGAAATTGCTTTTCAAATGTGCATAGAATGTTACGCCTATGTTCCTAAGGCTACAAGCATTGAACCAAAACTAATAACTGTAAGCTACCCAATGCCACACCTGACAAACTATGATTTGCTGCATAACTTAGTGTTTGGGCAAACCTGCTGCAACTAGAATATGCATACATACACACATACACTAAATTCTCAAGGTAGATATTTTTCTTTCACCTGTTTTGGAATCAATCATCTGCCATTTCTTTAGTCAACAGTATTCTTAGAAAAATACAAGTTTGGGTGATTTTATTATGTCTTTAAACATAATTTCAATTACTATCTCTAATAGAATCTAGATTCTTTAAGGATTCTATAATTTTTCTACAAGTCAGATTCTTCTTTTTTCTTTGGCGCCATTTGGCTTTTCAGCAGATGGCTATAAGGGCAGATGGCCAGTTAACTAAATATGGAACTATAGACCAGTTGGGCACTTAAAATATTTGATCTCCTTTACTACATATGTGAAAACTGTTGGATTTGCTGGGGCTAGTAAGGGGATGTTAGAAGGTAAGTCTTAGACTGATGATGTGGGGACACGGGGATATGTAAATGACAGCTGTGGACCTGTGGAGCATTCATGGTGGATGAGCCTGGCAGGGCCTTCTCAGCCACATGAATATGTCTGATATACATAGAAAGGTAAAATTATATACAAAGTTACAAGATTGGTACCGGTTATTTCATGAATCTTTGTACTGAATATTATGAACATTATAAGCAAGTTATAAAGTAGTCACTGTATAAGTGGGAGAGTAAGATCCCCTGTGAGTTCTTTTAGAATCACTGCAGCATGTTTGTGGGAATTACTCTTGGAGAAGGATAAGAAATTAGAAGATTCATCATGCTCACAGGTCCTAGAAGAGAGAAGCATTGTACCACACAGGAGGCCACATGGGGAGAGGCCAAGGGAGGGGCTCAAGCAAGGAAGTGGGGAGTTGTGAAAAAGTGAGCCCAGAGAAAGTACCTTTATTACAGAGCAGGTGTGTTTGGCGAGGGGGAGGGTCAGGGGAGTACATATGTAAAAGACGGGAGGGGGTTTCATTATTGTGTTTGAGTGTTACTAGGCCATAATCAGGACAGGCAAGAAGGGGAACTTGTGTCAGGGGTTAGCCGGCTGGTCATCCGGCAGGGCACTCACAACCTATTTGTGGGATGTTGAAGAAGCAGGGAAATGTGAAGTTAAAAATTTACAACCCAGTTGCATATTACTGTTTTTAATGATTTATGTAATTTATCCGGACTCCTAAATGTGTAAGGACTTATGTATACAATATGACTTTTCTTTTTGAAATAAACTAACTTCCAAGGAGAGGAATGCATTTATCCCCAGGAATATCAAGCTACCATATATATAAATTTTGTAGAAATTAAAATGCCAAAGCCACTTTTTTTTTTTTTTTTAAGTAGGCTCCACACCCAACGTGGACTCCAGGTGGAGCTTGCATGACCCTGAAATCAAGATCTGAGCCGAGATCAACAGTCAGACATTTAACCAACTGATCCACCCAGGTGCCCCCCCGAGCCACTTCATTTTAATATTATTGATGAAAGTTTTTCCTAAAAAGTCTATCTGGTAACCAGAATACTGGCTTCTTGAAGCTGTCTGTATTCTAATCCCTGGAACCTGTTAAGTATATTATTTTTGTAGCAAGGGAGAAATAAGGCTGCTGATAGAATTAAAGTTGTTCATCAGCTGATTTTAAGATAAAGAAATTATCCTGGATTATCCAAGTGGGCCCAAAGCAATGCCAAGAGGAATCAGGAAGGAGGAGAGTTGGTGTCAGAGTTATGCAGCAGGGGAAAGACTTCTTTCTGACCATTGCTGCCTTCAGAGATGAAATGGGGCTGTAAGCCTAGGAAGAAAATGGCTTCTTCCCTGGAGCCTCCAGGACAAATATATCCCTGCTCACACCTTGAGTTTAGCCTGACGAGATTCATTTTGGACTGACCTCTAGAAATATAAGACAAATGTGTGTTGATTTCAGCCACCAAACTTGTGATAATTCATCACAGCAACAGTAGGAAACTAATGCAGTGTAACATACTTCATTGCTTTTAACCATGAGCACTAGCTCTGGAGCCTCATCAGAGAGCTGAAGGATGAATGATACAGCTCTGAAATTGCCTTCTGTATCCCCTCCAGCCTGTAGGCTGTCAGCTGCCATCCTTGCTTTTGTTATCATCCTGCTTCTCATATTTGCATCCTCAACTATTGAGCACAGGGGAGCATGTTGCTAGGGGCCACATACCCTGAGTGGTTCTTCCTCACATTTCTACTTGGGATCTGTGAGACCTTGGGCAAGTGTCTTTACCTCACCAAACTTCAGTTTAAAAGGCAGAAAAGAATATCAGCCAGGCAGGGCCATTGTGAGAATGAGATCGATGATGTGTGTAAGTGTTCAGGGGTCATCACTTCAGCATTCAGGGCTGTCAAGCACCTGGTGAAGACCTAGTGATGTAATGGCTTGCTATGATGCAACTACAACTAAATCTAGACGCCTTTTCTGCCTCGTTCACCTTGGTAATAGGGGATATAATTCTACAGTTGTATGTGGAGTGGCTCTATATACTCTGCTTTCTTTGTAATCCCCACCACTTGTCACAGATGGCAAGTACATACCATTGTTATTTATTTTTATTTGTTTTTAAAAAATAATATGTGCTTATGGTAAAGCATTAGACCAGAATACCAAATGTATATAATCAAAGTTAGTCTTCCTGCAACTTTTATCCCTAATTCCTTAGACCCCAACATAGGAGGCAACTAGTTTTTCATGAATTTTTCCTGGGATAGTCTATGTACATTTCAATGGATGCTCTGCTTCCTTTCCACAAAGGATCCTATACTCTATACTTTGTTGCTAACCTTTTCCTTTTCAATGAGTTTTTCTTGAGTAACATTCCCTGTCAATATAGTAAATAAATCAGCACTTACTTGATAAGTATCAAAAGAATGAACATGCCTTGCAAATGAGGAACAACTGTACATGTGTGTAAGGTTAAAGTGGGTTTTGCAATAAGTCACAAAACTATTTTTTCATACTTCAAGTAAGTTTCAATCAAGAGCTTGGGCCTGTGACTCATCAATAATTCTATTCATTTACAGATGGTTCTCTACTGGCAAGGAAGTGTGTTTTAGGAACAGCTAATCCTTGCCATTCAGTCCCCAGATTTCTCTGTATTTTTCCTAGAGTTCAGATTTTTTAGGAGGAAATATCATTTTCATTTTGTTTCTGCTACATTTTTACAATGTTTACTTTCTTTCCCTGTCGGGTGTCTGTGTGACATTGAGGTATGTGTGCATGTAGATATGTTTGTAGATCTATATTTATTTATACTTTTTAATTTCAGTGGAGTTAACATACAGTGTTATAATAGTTTCACATGTATAATATAGTGATTTAGGAATTCTGTACTAAGTGCTCATGGTGGTAAGTATACTCTTTTTTTTTTTTTTAAGATTTTATTTATTTATTTGACAGACAGAGATCACAAGTAGGCAGAGAAGCAGGCAGAGAGAGAGGAAGAAGCAGGCTCCCTGCTGAGCAGAAAGCCTGATGATAATGACAATGATGATGATGATGTGGGGTTTGATCCCGGGACCCTGGGATCATGACCTGAGCTGAAGGCAGAGGCTTTAACCCACTGAGCCACCCAGGCGCCCCGATATACTCTTCATCTCCATCACCTATTTCATCCATCTCCTCCCACCTGTCTCCTCTCTGGGAACTATCAGTTTGTTCTCTATAGTTAAGAGTCTCTTTTTCTGGTTTGTTTCCTTTATCTTTGTTTATTTGTTCTGTTACTTAAATTCTGCACGCGTGAAACTATATGGTATCTGCCTTTCTCTATCCTTTTATTTTAAGATGGTCACTCACAGTCATTTTAGGTTGTTTTATTATATATGCAGATAGCCAAATATAGTACATCTTTAGTTTTTGATGTAGTGTTCAATGATTCATTGGTTGCGTATCAACACCCATTGCTCATCACATTATGGACCCTCCGTAATGCCCATCACTCAGTTACCCCATCCCTCCAGCCCCTCCCTTCTGTAACCTTCAGTTTGTTTCCCAGAGTTTAGTGTCTCTCATGATTTGTCTCACTCTCTGATTTCTTCCCATTCAGCTATCCTCCCCTACCCCAGAAGGGGCACGTGCACCCCAATGTACATATCATAAATGTCCACAATAACCAGACTATGGAAGGAGCCAAGGTGTCCTTCAACAAATGAGTGGATAAAGGAGATGTGGTTCATATATACAATGGAATATTACTCAGTCGTCAGAAATGATGAATACCCACTATTTACACTGACATGGATGGAACTGGAGGGTATTATGCTAAGTGAAATAAGCCAAGCAGAGAAAGATAAAAACTACCGTTTTTAATGGGATTTTTTGGTTTTTGGCATTGAGTCCTATAAGTTCTTTATATATTCTGATTACTAACTTCTTACTGGATATGTCATTTGCAAATACCTTTTCCCATTCAGAAGGTTGTCTTTTAGTTTTGTTGATTGTTTCTTTTGCTGCACAGAAGCTTTTTATTTTGATGTAGTCCCAAGAGTTTAATTTTGCTTTTGTTTCCCTTGCCTCAGGTGACATAGCTAGAAAAATGTTGCTAGATGTCAGATAAATTATTGCCAGTCAGAAAGATTACTGCCTCTGTTTATTACTGCCAATTTCCTAGGATTTGTATGGTTTCAGGATTTTAAAGCCCTCCTGCTATTATTGTACTACTATTGATTACTTCCTTTGTGTTTATTATTAGTCATTTTATGTATTTGGGTGCTCCCATGTTGGATACATAAATATTTATAATTGTTACATCTTCTTGTATGGTTTAGGTTCTTAATCCATTTTGAGTTTAATTTTGTGTATGGTGTAAAGAAGTGGTCCTATTTCCTTATTTTGCATGTAGCTGTCCAGTTTTCCCAACACCATTTGTTGAAGAGACTGTCTTTTTTCCATTGCATCTTCTTGCCTCCTTAGTCAAATATTAATTAACCATATACTTGCGGGTCTATATCTGGGCTCTCTATTCTGTTCTGTTGATCTATATGTTTGTTTTTGTGCCAGTATGATACTGTTTTGATTACTATGGCTCTGTATATCTTGAAATTTGGGATTGTGATACCTCCAGTTTTGTTTTTCTTTTTCAAGATTGCTTTGGCTATTTGGGGGTTTTTGTGATTCCATACAAAGTTTAAGATTATTTGTTTTAGTTCTGTGAAGAATGCTATTGGTATTTTGATAGGGATTTCATTAGTATGGACATTTTAACAGTATTTGTTCTTATAATCCGTGAGCATGGAATATCTTTCCATTTCTTTGTGTTGTCAGTTTCTCTCATCAGTGTCTTACAGTTTTCAGATTACAGGTCTTTTACCTCCTTAGTTAAGTTTATTCTTAGATAGTTTATAATTTTTGGAGCAATTATAAAAGTGATTATTTTCTTAATTTCTCTTTGAGCTACTATTATACACACACACACACACATATATATTCACTATATACATACTCTATACATTAGTGTATAGAATGTAACAGATTTCTCTATATTGACTTTGTATTCTATGATATTACTAAATTCATTTATCAGTTCTAGCAGTTTTTTGGTGGAGTCTCTAGGGTTTTCTATATAAAGTATCATGTCTTCTGCAAATAGTGAAAGTTTAACTTCTTTCTCACTGATTTGAATGGTTTTATTTCTTTTTGTCGTCTGATTGCCATGGCAAGGGCTTCCAGTATTATATTGCATAGAAGTGGTGAGAGTCGGACATCCTTGTCTTGTTCCTTTTCTTTTCTTTCTTTCTTCTTTTTTTTGTAATTTTTTTTTTTTACTTCTGCCCATTTATTGACTGGAGTATTTGTTTTTTGGGTGTTGAGTTTGAGAAGTTCTTTATAGATCTTGAATACCAGCCCTTGGTCTGTAATGTCATTTGCAAATACCTTCTCCCATTCCGTGTGTTGCCTTGTGGTTTTGTTGACTGCTTCCTTTACTGTGCAAAGGCTTTTTATCTTGATGAAGTTCCAAAAGTTCATTTTTGCTTTTTTTCCCCTTGTCTTTAGAGACATGTCTTCAAAGATGTAGCTGCAGTCAATGTCGAAGAGGTTAGAACATAATAAAAAAAATAAAAAATAAAAATAAATAAATATTCTTTACTTATATATTTGGGAGCGAGAAAGAGATAAAAAGAGAGGGAGAGCACAAGCAAGGAGAGTGGTAGAGGGAGAGAGAGCAACAGGCTTCCCTGGCTGAGCAAGGAGCCTGACGCAGGGCTCAATATCAGAAGCCTGATGTGGGGCTTGATCCCAGGATCCTGGAATCATGATCTGAGCCAAAGGCAGATGCTTAACCAACTGAGCCTCCCAGGCACCCCCCCTCCCCCGCCCAGATTGTTCCTTATCCTAGCGGGAAATTTTTCAGTTTTTCACTTTTGAGTATGGTGTTACCTATGGGTTTTCATATAAGGCTTTTCTTGTGTTAAGGTATGTTCTCTCTAAACCTACTTTGTTGAGGGTTTTCATCATGAATGGATGCTGTATTTTGTCAAATATTTTTCCTATATCTATTAAAACAATCATATGGTTTTTAACCTTTCTCTTGTTCATGTGATGGATCATGTTCACTGGTACTAACTCTTCTTTAAGTGTTTGGTAGAATTTACTCGGGAAGCCATGTGGCCTTGGACTTTTGTTTGTTGGGAGTTTTTGATTGCTTATTCAATTTTATTGCTGGTAATTGGTGTTTAAAATTTTCTTTTTCCTTCTGATTCAGTTTTGGGAGATTATCTGTTTCTGGGCATTTGTTCATTTCTTATGGATTGTCCAGTTTTGTTGGCATATAATTTTTTGTAATATTCTCTTAAAATTGTTTGATTTCTCTGGTGTAGATTATTTCTCTTCTTTCATTTCTGATTTTGTTTGAGTCCTCCTCTGCTCTCTGTTTCTCTTTCTCTGTTTTTGTTTGTTTGTTTTTGTTTTAGTGAGTCTGGCTAAAATAAAGGTTTATCAATTTTGTTGATCTTTTCTAATAATCAGTGCCTGGTTTCATTGATTTATTCTGTGTTTTTTAGTTTCTATTTCATTTATTTCTGCTCTAATCTCAATTATTTCCTTCCTTCTACAGACTTTAGGTTTTGTTTGTTCTACTTTTTCTTGCTCCTTTAGATGTAAAACTAAGTTTTTATTTGAGACTTTTCTTGCTTCTTGAGTTAGGCCTGTATTGCTATACACTTCCCTTGTAGAACAGCTTTTGCTACATCCCAAAGATTTGGGACTGCTGTGTTTTTATTTTGATTTATATTCATGTATTTTTTATTTCCTCTTTATTTATTGTTTGACCCATTCATTGTTTAGTAGCATGCTATTTATTTAATTTCCATGTACTTGTATTTTTTACAGATTTTTTTCTTGTGGTTGATTTCTTATGGTCAGAAAAGATTCATGGTATGACTTTCGTCTCTTTTAATTTATTGAGACTTGTTTTATGGCTTAATAAGTGATCTATTCTGGTGACTGTTTCATTTGCACTCAAGAAGAATGTGTATTCTGCTATTTTAGTATAGAATGTTCTGAATGTATCTGTTAGATCCATCTGGTCCAATGTATCATTCAAAGCCACTGTTTCCTTGTTGATTTTCTATTTGAATGATTTGTTCATCAAACATTACTTCCTTTATGTTTGTTATTAGCTGTTTCATGTATTTGGGTGCTTCCATGTTGAGTGCATAAATATTTAAAATTGTTATATATTCTTACTGGTTTGTTCCTTTTATGATTATATAGTGTCCTTGTCTCTTGCTCTTGTTACAGTCTTTCTTTTAAAGTCTGTTTTGTTGAATATAAGTATTGCTATAAGTATTCTATAAGTATTCAATACTTATTGAATATAAGTATTTCACTTCCATTTGGATGATAAAATGCTTTTTCATCCCTTCACTTTCAATTGTCATGTGTCTTTAAGGCTGAAAGAAGTCCATGGTAGGCAGCATTTACTCTCCTTCAAGTCTTCTTCTGCTTCCTTTAGTTTACTATTTATTCCATCTAGTGTATTTCTAATTTTAGTTATTGGGTTTTTCATCTTGATTGTTCTTGTTTTTTTTTTTAAAGATTTTATTTATTTGACAGAGAAAAATCACAAGTAGATGGAGAGGCAGGCAGAGAGAGAGAGAGGAAGAAGCAGGCTCCCTGCTGAGCAGAGAGCCCGATGTGGGACTCGATCCCAGGACCCTGAGACCATGAGCTGAGCCGAAGGCAGCGGCTTCACCCACTGAGCCACCCAGGCGCCCCCACCCTTTTTTTTTTTTTTTAAAGAGAAAGTTAGCACAGTGGGGAAGGGCAGAGCAAGAGGAAGAGAGAATCCAAGCAGATTCCACATTAAGTGTGGAGCCTGATGTGAGGCTCAATCCCAGGACCCTGAGATCATGACTTGAGCTGAAACCAAGAGTCAGACACTCAACTGACTGTGCCACCCAGGTTCCCCTGTTTTGTTTGTTTGTTTGTTTATGTTTTCTATGACTTTGTTGAGGTTCTCAATGAGGTCTTTCACTGTTTTCTCAAGTCCAGTGAGTATTGTTACGACCATACTTTAAATCCTCTATCAGGCACATTACTTATCTTGGATTTGTTAAGTTTTTTGTTCTGTTTTTTCACTTGGGACATAGTCCTCTTTCTCTTCATTTTGTCTAACTCTCTGTGTCTGTTTCTATGTTAGGAAAGTCAGCTATGTTTCCTGCTCTTTAAAGAGTGGCCTTAAGGGAGCACCTGGTTGGCTCAGTAGGTTAGGTGTCTGATGTTGGCTCATGTCATGATCCCAAGGTCCTGGGATTAAACCCCACAGTGGGCTCCCTGCTCAGTGGAGAGGCTGTTTCTGTCTCTGCTACTTCTCCTGCTTGTGTTGTCCTCTCTCTCAATAAATAAGTAAAATATATTTTTTTTAAAGGAAAAGAAAAGGGTGGCCTTATGAAGAATGGGTCCCCTAGTGCCCTACAGTGCGGTGTCCCTTGTTCACCAGAATCTGGTTCTTCAGGGATATCTCCCATATATGTTGTATGTGCACTATGGTTCTGACTAAGCTGCCTTTGCCTTCAGTCCAGTAATCTTCAATAGATCTTTTGCCTGTTGTGGGAAGTGTTTGGTCCCTGTTTTGTTCACAGGCCAGTTTGGGGCTACCTTGAGCTTAAGTTGAGTCAGAACAGGTATTTTCCAGAGATGCAGAGACGGCAGCAGAATTTGGGGCTGGGCATGCAGTGCAGCATTGTGCTGGCAGGGAGGGGACCCGTAGCTGGCTGAGATGCAGGCATGTTGGTTGGAGCTGGAGAATCTGCAGGACCACATAGGCAATGTGTGGTATTAGCAAGGTTTGTGCAAGTATGCCATGGGAAAGAATTTGAAGTGGAGGCCTTACTGGATAGGATATATCCATAGGGGAACATGAGGGTGGGGTATGCTATTATCAAGTAAGATAGGGAGTATTAGTGCTACTACTGCCCACAGGTGTCTATGTGTTTATGTTGGAGAGCAGGGGAGGTAAATGGTGCCCACCAGCTCCTTTGTTTCTGGAGAAGTCTTCCAATGATACCTGCCACTCCAGCACATATTCTGAGATTAGTAAACATATCTCCTTCCTATTTACTCTAGGTGTGTTTTGAAGTGCTGCTTCTATGTTATATTTCAAGGAGGCTGTTTTTGTGCTGTCTCTTTGAGGAGATGAGGGGGATTCCATTTACTCTTATCCTCCCAGCTTTCCCACCAGCCAGCTGATTTTTAATGTTTCAGGTTGTAAGCCCTGCTGATTGTAAGAACTTATAAAAATATTTCCCCTCCCTCTGGTTGTCAAAGCCAAATGTTATGGGGACTCATCTTCCCTGTGTGTGCTCCCTGGTGTGAGTCTGTTTCTTTTTCTCTTCCATGCCCATGTGTTCCCTCCTTATTGGGGATAGTCCTGCAGTCCCTTTAGCTCGTAACTGTGTCTTCATCCTTTCTACCCCCTTTGATGTGGTCTCTCTCTATATTAAGCTGTGGAGAGTTTATCCTGACAGTCTTCAGGTCATTTTCTGGGTTATTTACACTGATGTGGTTGTTATCTAGTTGTATCCCTGGGACAGGGTAAGCTTAAATTCCTCCTTCTCTGCTGTCTTCCCAAGAAGTCCTGTATGGAACTTTAAATTTTGCTTTCAAAACAGCTTTCTATCCTCTAGTTTTCCTGTGGTTTATCTTTCTTTGGCATTGGGTTTCTATGTCTCTGAGAAGGAAGTATTTCATAGGTAGAACTCTGAATTTTAATTACAATGTTATTCAAAGCTTAATACCATAAAGATTAAAAGACTGGGCATATGAAAGGTATAAGCATTTCATAGAAAATTATATATGTATACATACATATATGCTTACACACATATATGTGTTTGCACAGGTACATGTAATTTTTACCATACAAAAATTTTAAAAAACCTGCAAAACTATTTCATAATTGATTTTTACCTTGTGACCCCCCAAATGCAACATGAAACCTTAAAAATTTCAAAAGGACTTTTTTTTGACACTCATGGTAGAGTCAGAAAAGAACTCTGAAGGCCATTAATTTTAACTATGTGCATGCAGCTAAGCTATGTATTAATCTTCCCTATCATTTTTCTTATCAAACTTATATTATCACAGACTATAGGATAGTGTTTTTTTTTAATCTTTCTTGCACTCTATGTACCAGGCAGGTGGCTAACTCTTGATCTCAAAATACGTGTCATTTTCTATGATGAGTGACTATTGAGATTTTTTTTCTTTCTGAGATGTAATTGGAGATTTAGCACTTTCTTCCACAAAAGAGTTTCTCAATATAGCATTTACTTTTATCTTCTATGGGAAGCTAGGTGAAATCTGACGGAAATAACAGCTTTCCTTCTACTGAATTATTTTTTGATTAGCACTATAAAATTCAAAAATTTTTGTCTTAGTTCTTCATAATATTGTTAAAATCTGTGCCTAAACTCACCCTTTGCCATTTATTTATCCTAATAAGAATCCTACACATATATATGTACGAATCATGTCTTCCATGGACTTGATATGGAAACATTTGTTAATAAGAATACATTTGTTTCCCTTTTAGTTACCAGATCATTTTAAATTAATGCCTGTGAAAGATCCAGGTAGTATGCTTTTGATTCACATACCGTAGATCCAATTCCTGGATAGGATTTCTTTAAGGGACATTATAGTTATTACATGGGTCCCTATGCATCCATTGCCAATTTATTTTAAGATTTTTAAATATGTATTTACTGATGTTTAAAAGGAACGGGTGGTTGAATTATTTTTTTCTGGGTGGTATTATTTTAAAATCTCTTATTAGAACATACAGTGTTCCTAGTAGGATTTGAAAAGCATTTAATGGGAACTGATATTTTATGCAGCAAGGTTCTAGATAATGCAGAACATTATTAAACATTTACTCCATCTTATAGGATCTTAGTGATATCATAATTTCAGGGCACCTCACAGAGACTACATCCTCTCTAATCTGCATAGAGTTTTGTAAGGGAAATATGAGATGCCTTAAAGATTCAGTGTATTCTATAGTTGTTTCTAGAGACATTCTGAATTCATATTATAGGTAGGCTAGAGGCTGGTTCCTAATTTTTTGTTGTTTGTTTGTTCTTTTAGATTCTGGGATCTACATAAAGACCCCTTATATGGAACTCTTGACTAATTTTTCTCTGGAATTCCTTTTCTGGGAAGAAGGGAGGTTACAGAAATTGGTAATCAATGCCTATAACATTTATAAGTTCTTTCTACAACCTATCTACTCTTTATCCTATCTTCTCTCACTCATGTTAGTGCTCTCTGTCCCTCTCCTTCATATCCTCCCATCTTTTCTTTCTACTGTGAACGAGTTGGGTAGATGGCAAAGATTTTACTATGCCATATCTGTGAGTAGTGTTCATCATTGCTATTCTTCATTTACTGGAAATACAAGAATTTTCAGGTGGTAGAACAAAGCAATCATCTGAAGACTGAAACAATCATCATAAGTAGGGCAGGCTCAGCCTTACTTAAAGGAATGAACCAACATGATCTTAGAACATTTCTGCTAGAAGAGCCATTAGAGTTTCTCTAATAATTAACATAACTTCACAAATTATATATGGAAGTTCAGACCTTATATAAAATGACATGATGAATTAGTCTTGGAGATAGAATCCATATCTAAATCTTCAGAATCCCATTTCAAAGTTATGTTTATAAACACTTATATGTTTATAAATTTATAAATTCTCTTCCATTTAGAATTGACTGCCTAGAATATGTCCACATTCAGTTTTTTGATCCTGGTCAGTGGTTCACATCCTAATGAGCTAATTTAGATGGCTAAATCTCAAACCTGTTTTTGGACCAGTTAATTTTAACTAAGCTCCATGTAGCCACGTGCATTGCTAAGTGGACCACTTTCAGCATCATAATGATTTCTGCCCATGTTGGTTCTAGCCACATAGGTAAGCATGTAAAGGCTGTCTGAGGAAATGAATAGATTATGAGATCAGTTTCTAGAAGCTACACACAGTCCTTCAATGTAATGTAAAGGATGTAGTGAAAGAAATGAGGAAAGATTAATTAATTTCTCTAATCAGGAAAGTATGTATGTTTCTACTTGGGTAAATAGTTGGACTAGGTGACTTTTAAGGTCCTTTCTACTTGAGAATATACCACAAAACCTGACCAATAGCTTATTGGTTGCGTTAGTCTTTAATGCTCCATAATACACTACTTATAAACTTAGTAACCTCAAACAATATAAATATTATTTCACAGTTTGACAGTTAGGAGTCCAGGTATGAAATAACTTTGTTTAGGTCAATCAGTTAAAATTATGTGTTAGCTGGGGCTATAATCTCATGTCAGATTTGGAGTACCATTCAAAGCTCATTCAGGTTCCAGGCAGAATTCAGTTTCTTGCAGTTGTAGGACAGTGGAATTCAGCTCCCAGGAGACATCTCTCTCCACATGGAAATCACATCATGGCTGAAGAACCCCTCTCATTTCTCCTGTTTTTTTTTTTGTTTTTTTGTTTTGTTGTTGTTGTTGTTTTTTTAAGATTTTGTTTATTTATTTGACAGAGAGAGAGGGAGAGCAGCAGTGGGAGAAGGAAAAGCAGGCTCCCCATGGAGCAAGGAGCCCAATGTGGGACCCAGTCCCAGGATCCTGAGATCATGACCTGAGCCGAAAGCAGATGCTTAACCGGCTAAGCCACCCAGGCATCCCTCATTTCTCCTGTTTCTCATCTCTAGACTCTCCTTTTTTTTAATTTTTTATTTTTTATAAACATATATTTTTATCCCCAGGGGTACAGGTCTGTGAATCACCAGGTTTACACACTTCACAACACTCACCAAAGCACATACCCTCCCCAATGTCCATAATCCCACCCCCTTCTCCCAAGACTCTCCATTTTTTAAATAAAAGCCTTACCTGACTAGGTTAGGCCCACCTAGGATGATCTCTTTAATGAATTTAAAGTAACCTATGGGGCTTAATCACATACGTAAAATCCCTTCACTTTTTCCCAGATAGCATAACCTAGTTACAGGAGTGATATCCTATCATATTAATAGGTCCGTTCCCACTCAAAGGGGTTGTACAAGGTGTTTATGCACTAGGATGTGGGAATCTTGGGGATCATTTTAGAATTCTGCCTACCACCCTGGGAAATAGTAGAGTCCTATATTTGTGTTCAAGTATTGAAAATAGCAAACAGTATATCTAGAATAATGTATTTTCCTAGTTTAGTTTGTAAGCTTTTATCCCATTCAAATAATTTTTAAATGATACTATTTTTCCTTATATGAGATAAAGACACAATCTCTAATTCAGAAATGGAGAAAAACACACTGCAGCTAAAGTAAGTAAGCTGAGGTCATCTGCTTTGCTCAAGTTTATGGAATATTTGTTAAGGCTTTGGGAATGGCTCTGTTTTCAACTCCAGTTAAGATACATAATAGATTATCATCCTAATTTTAAAAAAAATCACATGACTCCTAAATTGTACTAGTAATGAAACAATATATTTTATTCCAAAAAATAGAGATGATAATTAAAAAAATTAAAAAAATAAAATATGCATGGAAAAATAGATTTTACTTTTTTCCCCTAAAACACCATTCTATGATTTATTAAATAAAATTCATGCTATTTTAGGTCAGTGTCTATATGTGCTGGTGCATTTTTCTGAGAGTAGAAAGGAGTTTTATTTCCCTCTTTTGATATTCTTTCATAAAACTAACACTTGCCATTTAATTGGTATGTGATTTTCTTTGTGGGTATCTGAAGTTAGGTTCTAGTTAAGGAATTTGCTACTCACATTTAGTTCCTGGGCTAACTTCTAGTTCTCAAGTCTACTGAACACATTAGCTAATAGTAAAAAATTAGTTCTTTGTTAATAAGTATCTGTCTCCAATACCCACACTTCATAGCCAGATTGTATTTGTTTGTAAGCTTGACATGAATCATTTAGTTATATTTATGAAAAGTGCATAATAAAACTATGAAAACATAGAAAAAAATCAATGCCAATTGTTGGTCTGCAGTTTATTTCTATTTGCTTGGGATAAACTTTGGAGGAAACCTTACTTAAATGTGGCTTATGTTAGTGCATCATCCAAAGGCTTCATTTAAGAGACATGTTTTAAGGATTGGTAAGTAGGTCAGCCCATGAGGTGGGTGAATGAGGATGTGTAGGGTCATTTCCAAAAGGCAGGCAGAGTCAGCTCTTTTTCTCCCCCATTTAGCTGATGACACACAGATTTGTATGCAGTGAACTAGGGGGTCAGCATATGCCTCACTGCCTGTCTCTCTGAACACTCTGGTCATATTGGTCCATCATCTGTTTATCACTCACCCTTTTTCAGCTTGTGCTCTCCACCTGACCCATCAGAAGGGACTTGATAGCAAAACTGTAAACTTCACTAAAATGCTCGCAGCATTCTTTTCACTTTCAAGAACAGTGAGCTTATTTCATTGTTGGGAGTGGTCCAAGTCTTCCTCACAACCAAACTCAAAGGAGTACTTACATTCAATTTACTCAGTATAGCAGACTGACCTTCAATGTGTATCTTACAAAAAATAAACTTTAATGAGGGCCCAAAGAGGTACAGGATTG
>NC_081561.1:120036554-120036621 GCF_022355385.1 Mustela nigripes
TAATTTTTTATTTTTTATAAACATATATTTTTATCCCCAGGGGTACAGGTCTGTGAATCACCAGGTT
>NC_081561.1:120036721-120054672 GCF_022355385.1 Mustela nigripes
CCCCCTTCTCCCAAACCCCCTCCCCCCAGCAACCCTCAGTTTGTTTTGTGAGAATAAGAGTCACTTATGGTTTGTCTCCCTCCCAATCCCATCTTCTTTCATTTATTCTTCTCGTACCCACTTAAGCCCCCATGTTGCAACACCACTTCCTCATATCAGGGAGATCATATGATAGTTGTCTTTCTCCGCCTGACTTATTTCGCTAAGCATGATACGCTCTAGTTCCATCCATGTTGTCGCAAATGGCAAGATTTCATTTCTTTTGATGGCTGCATAGTATTCCATTGTGTATATATACCACATCTTCTTGATCCATTCATCTGTTGATGGACATCTAGGTTCTTTCCATAGTTTGGCTATTGTGGACATTGCTGCTATAAACATTCGAGTACACGTGCCCCTTTGGATCACTACGTTTCTATCTTTAGGGTAAATACCCAATAGTGCAATTGCTGGGTCATAGGGCAGTTCTATTTTCAACATTTTGAGGAACCTCCATGCTGTTTTCCAGAGAGGTTGCACCAGCTTGCATTCCCACCAACAGTGTAGGAGGGTTCCCCTTTCTCTGCATCCTCGCCAGCATCTGTCATTTCCTGACTTGTTGATTTTAGCCATTCTGACTGGTGTGAGGTGATATCGCATTGTGGTTTTGATTTGTATTTCCCTGATGCCCAGTGATATGGAGCACTTTTTCATGTGTCTGTTGGCCATCTGGATGTCTTCTTTGCAGAAATGTCTGTTCATGTCCTCTGCCCATTTCTTGATTGGATTATTTGTTCTTTGGGTGTTGAGTTTGCTAAGTTCTTTATAGATTCTGGACACTAGTCCTTTATCTGATATGTCGTTTGCAAATATCGTCTCCCATTCTGTCAGTTGTCTTTTGATTTTGTTAACTGTTTCCTTTGCTGTGCAAAAGCTTTTGATCTTGATGAAATCCCAATAGTTCATTTTTGCCCTTGCTTCCCTTGCCTTTTGCGTTGTTCCTAGGAAGATGTTGCTGCGGCTGAGGTCGAAGAGGTTGCTGCCCGTGTTCTCCTCAAGGATTTTGATGGATTCCTTTCGCACATTGAGGTCCTTCATCCATTTTGAGTCTATTTTCGTGTGTGGTGTAAGGAAATGGTCCAATTTCATTTTTCTGCATGTGGCTGTCCAATTTTCCCAGCACCATTTATTGAAGAGGCTGTCTTTTTTCCATTGGACATTCTTTCCTGCTTTGTCGAAGATTAGTTGACCATAGAGTTGAGAGTCTACTTCTGGGCTCTCTATTCTGTTCCATTGATCTATGGGTCTGTTTTTGTGCCAGTACCATGCTGTCTTGATGATGACAGCTTTGTAATAGAGCTTGAAGTCCGGGATTGTGATGCCACCAACGTTGGCTTTCTTTTTCAATATCCCTTTAGCTATTCGAGGTCTTTTCTGGTTCCATATAAATTTTAGAATTATTTGTTCCATTTCTTTGAAAAAGATGGATGGTACTTTGATAGGAATTGATTAGATATTTTTTTTTAAATGGTCATTTTGGCAGTTTGTGAGCAAGGTGTGTTGGAGGGTTTCCAGACTGGAAGCAGGGGAAGCTCTTAGGAATTATTATTATATTCCAGATAAGAGAGAACCTTAACAACAAAAGAAAAGAAAAACAAAAAGAAAAAAAAATAAGGTTTAAGAATAATCAGAATGGTAGCTGTAAAAATACATATTTCTAGTTCTTTCAGTAAATTTAAATTATTGGTGTTTTTTTAGCCTCTTTAGTCTTTGTATTATATGATGTTCAAAGTTATAAATCTCAAAAATATTCTTAGAACATGAATCCTCAGACCCCGAGGAAACATTAAATGTGAAAGCATTCCTAAGAAATTGGCTGAGGGTATTAATTATTTCAGAGGATCTTATGGTATATTTAAAAAAATATTTTAAAATGCTACTAAAGTAGATTGATTTTTAAAATGGCCTCAATTTTCTATCCCTCTTTGTGATATGATCTCTCAGATGTGACTTGATACCAAAGGATGGTGTCTATTCCCCACCCTGTGAATCTAGCCTCTCCTTGAGCCTTATTTCTACCAGTTTCATGATGTGATGGTATGTCAGCTTTGAGCTCAGATCTTGAAGTCTTGTGCTCTTCTGTTCTCTCTTTTGGGAGTTGCTACCATAGGTTGGTCTGCTGATGTGTCAGACATCAGTGTCTTAACTAAGATTATCTTAGACCAGCCTATCCCCACTTGACCTCCAACAGACACATGGTTGAGCTTCATTGAGCCCAACTCAAATCAACAAAATCACCCAGCCAACCCACAGACTTCTGAGCACAAATATTTCTTATATATCACCAGGCCAGTGAGGTATTATGGTTGTTATTCCTATTTTACAGATAAATTGAACATTATAAAAATATATAACTGGTGTAACTAGACTAGGGAATTTGGGCCAATCCAACAGAATAACATGAAGTGGAACCCAAGTGTTCTGACTCCTTCAACTCTAGATTGTGAGCTTTTAGCTCTTGATTGAATCTGAGTGATTGAATATATGGAATATTGACTTTAAAATAAAAATTATAATGATCATTATTTAAGACCCTTGAAGACTCTGCAAACTAATTTGATACATACAATTTTTTTAAAGATAATTTTACTAATTTTAAAAATGTGAATACATACATTCTAAAAGTGAGATCGCAGTCTGAAATGCCTATAGAGGCCAGGCATGCAGTATAATTGAGGGATTCGTGCTTGATATAAAATATCAGGCAGTAAGGAACAACTGGTAAAGCAAAGGACACATTTCCAACCCAGAGGCATTAAATTTAAATCTTCAAGATGACTATGCCAGGAAACACATATATAAGAGTCAATTTAGTCCATAGGTTGCCAGTTTAGGACCTCTATTCTAAAATTTTGATTTCTGACCTATAATTAAATATTAGCTCACACTTTATCTTCAATAGTTTTGAAGACAAATTTTATGACTAGAAGAGCATGAAGGAAGGATGAAATGTTTTATGTCCTTTACATCCTCCATGAGCCTTCCACAGTAATCAATACATGAAAGATTCGTTTCAGTACCTTTCCTTTTTGTTACCCATTGAGATGTAATAGGAGAGAACTATCTCTTCTGGAAAAGTACGTAAAACATCCCCATTCTGGAAGATCTGTCTGTGACTAGTACCTGGAAAGAATTATTGTAGCTGTGGTGTATTTAAAGGTCATCTCTTTGGTGTGAAGAGGTTCACTGAGGCATCAACATGGAACAAACTTGCCGTGCTTTATCACCAGCTGCCACAACCAACCCTGACATGGATCTTGTAAGAAGATTCCAAAAATTGGTTCTGTAGTTTTTCACACACACAAAGTTTCAGGTTAGCTGCGGGGCATATTTCTCCCTGAATATTAGAAGAGATAAAAACAAATTTCTATTAAAATGTCCTTGTCCTCTTGAGCATGGTTCAGAGATTCAGGCAAATTGAATACCCAGCTTATTTAGAGTGAATTCATCAACAATATATTTTAGAGTCTCTGCCATCATTTGATTTTTCTCTCTCTCTCTCCTTACTCCCTGCACATATACATGCATGTATATGCACACATACAATAACTCTACAGTAAGAGAAGTCTATGAAAAGAGATAAATAGGGGCACTTGGGTGGCTCAGTGGGTTAAAGCCTCTGCCTTCAGCTCAGGTCATGGTCGCAGGGTCCTGGGATCGAACCCCACATCAGGCTCTTTGCTCAGCAGGGAGCCTGCTTCCCCCTCTCCGCCTGCCTCTCTGCCTACTTGTGGTCTCTGTCTGTCAAATAAATAAATAAAATCTTTTAAAATAAAAAATAAAAAATAATAAATAAAAAGTTCATTCCCTAAGAAATGCTTTCAGTATGAAAAGTAGAAAGATGGAGAAATACTGGAAGAAGAAAATTGTCTTGCAATTATAGTAGTAGTAGTAATTACAGAGTAATCTAAAGAAAGGAATATTGGTAGTCATAAAACCTACTGATTTAAGTAAAGAAAGAACATGAAGGGGGGCACCTGGGTGGCTCAGTGGATTAAGTCTCTGCCTTTAGCTCAGGTCATGGTCTCAGGGTCTGGGATTGAGCCCTGCATCAGGCTCTGCTCAGCAGGAAGCCTGCTTCCCCCGCCTCTCTCTGCCTGCCTCTCAGCCTACTTGTGATCTCTCTCTCTCTCTCTCTGTCAAATAAATAAAATATTTTTCAAAAAAAAAAAAAAAAGGAGAAGAACACGAAGGGGTGCTTGTTTCCCAAAGCTCCCATGGTTTCTCACAATTTTCAGATAGGACATTATTAACACAGCATGTAATAGCCACTCAGTAAATACTTGTTAATGACAAGGCTGATAATTTGTCATAGAATTCAGATACAATTTCTCTAAACTTTATCTACCCCAACATCCTTACTCTTTATATTAGTAATAAATACATAGAATGAAATGTTCATTGCAACTAATGTTAACTATTTAGTTATTTTTTGTTTTAGTTATTTCTTTTTGAAAAGCACCCCTTGAATCTTCTGACTGACTAAAAGCAATTTATTCATTTATTTATTCACTTAAGTAATATTTATTGAGTGTTTTCAGTATAGTGTTGGGCTGTGGGGTATATTAATGATGAGGAATGTTATGTTCCTGTTATCATGAAACTTATGTTCTTGTTGGGAGAAATGATTTTAAAAATCATCAATACTTACACAAATAATAAAACAGGATAACTGCAGATAGTGATAAATAAATAAGATATTACGAAGGATAAGGAAAGAAAGTAAAGGAGTAGGAGTCAGGATGAGTTGGCTAATCAATGGTGAATCAAGACCTCTCTGAACAGAGTAATATTTTTGAAGTCACCTAATGGTTAAGAATAAGACAACCAGAGATCAGTTTTCCATAATTGGCAGGCTATTGTGTTTCCTACCAAACTTCCCACTGAGAATAACTATAAAGCTGAAATAAATAAAACAATATACTTGATGGCTTCTGAGGGATATCAAGACAGTGAGGATGTGTGAGGAAATACATAGAAATGAATCCAACATTTGGCATTAGTTTTCCCCTTGAGGCATTTGCTGACTCAAAAGTGGCAACTGAGAAACTGAAGTTAAAACCTTGGCTTAGAGGACAAACTGAGCTGAAATTTTAGCAGTCTCTGGATGCTGCCAGAGTGTGGGGCTTTCTGAGAAGAGTCCCTGGTAAACACCTGGAGATATTACTTGGATCCCCCAAAGGACTAATCTCTAGGAGAAAGGGTATATTAGTAATAAACTATCCCTCAGAATAATGGAGGCCCAATTTTAAATTAGCTCAATGCCTGATTAGATTATGGTAATCCCCGCCCAGCCTAGCTGCCTGCCAAGAGCAATTGTAAATCCTCTCCGGTGGAAGATAACATCATTTAGAGCCTTCACAGTATTTGGCACTCAATCTAAAGTAACTGAATGTATAAAAATATCAGAACTGGATGAAAGCCAAGAGGAAAAAAAATCTAAGCAACAGAATATACAGAAGAATCATATACTGGGATTATGAAATTATCAGACTTGGAATTTAAAGTAATATGGTTAAGATGCTTTATAAGTTAAATATGAAGATATTTAGATAGAGAAGTGGAAAGTATAAGAAAAAGAAAGGTAGAATTTCTAGAACTGAAAAGACAACTGAAATTAGTAATTGAATAAATAGTTTATCACCAGATTAATCAAAACTGGAGAGAGAATTGGTGAACTGGAATATAGGTCAGAAGAAAATATCCAGACCGAAGCACAGAGAGGTCAAAGAATGGAAAACACATACACAAAATACATGTTATATGGTTTAGGGTAGAAAAAAAATATTAAAAAAAAAATATATATATATATAATTATAGTCCGAGACTGAGCAGAGACAGGATATGACAGAAACTACATTTAAAGAGATAATGGCTAAGAAATATTTAAACCACATTTGGGTAGCCTTTACTAATTCCAAGCAGTATGAATACAAAGAAATCCATACATAGGGACAGGAGAATTAGACCGCTAAAACTCAAAAACAAAGAAGAAATATACAAGCAGTGAGAGAAAAAAAGACCTATTATCTTCTACAAAGCAATAGACTGACAAAAAAATGAGCTCTTCAAGTGCCAAAGGAAAATAACATTCAATTCATAATTCTATACTCAGTGAAAATGTATTTCAAAAATTAAGGCAATTGTTAAGACATCTTCAAATAAAAAGTGAAAAAATTGTCACCAGTAGAATCAAACTAAAGAAACACTCAAGGGTATACTTAAAGCAAAGGAAATGATCACAGGTGGAAGAATAGGAGTGCAAAAAAGAATGAAGAACACTGGAAAGGGAAGATATATGAGTATATGAGTATTGACCAGACAAAATAACATTGTTTTAGAAAAGCATGAAAACAATAATATATTTCTTGTGCAATTTAATAACTGTATATACTATACAATGTGTGTACCAAAACTCTGTTCTAGTTACTATGTCTGTGTAACAGATTACTCCAAAACTTTATGGCTTACAATAATTACAATGTAGGGACTCCTGGGTAGCTCAGTCGGTCAAGCTGCTGCCTTTGGCTCAGGTCATGATCCCAGTGTCCTGGGGTTGAGTCCCGCATCAGGCTCACTGCTTGTCAGGGATCCTGCTTCTCTCTCTGCCTCTGCCTGCTACTCTGCCTGCTTGTGCATTTGCAAGCGCGTGCTCTCTCTCTCTCTGACAAATAAATAAAATCTTTAAAAACAAATAATTACAATGTATATTTTGCTGACCTTGGACAGGTTATTGGCCGAGTGGCTTATTTCTGCTTCAGTTGGTATCAGCTCTATAGAGTGGCTCAAAGGCTAGGAACTAGAATCATCTGGAGGCTTGCTCTTATGTTTGACACTTGATGCCGGCTGTTGGCTGAAACCTTTGCTTGAGATGTTGACGAGAATACTTTATTCCATACGGCAACTGGGTTCCAAGAAGAGCTGCTTAACACCACATGCCCCTCCCCAACCCCATGCACACAAACATAGGGAGAGAGAGAGGGAGAAAAAGAGAGAGAGATCAATCCGATAAAAAACTATTCCAGCAGAGGAAACAGCAAGTACGAGTGTTCTGAGGTGGGAATTATTTCATGTGTTCAAGAGAGAGAACAGAGGGCAGTGAGATTGAATGAGGGACACAGTGGTACAAGAAAATGGTGGAACTGATTAGAAGAAACAGGTAGGAGCATTTCAATTTTCAATCAGTAAACTGTATTGTGACAGATGCCAGCTAATGTGTTGGTCAGAGTAACCCCATGTTTGTGAATATTTCCTACATAAGGACCCTGAAGAAGAGGACACAATTTATTAGACTTAAGGATATTCTCTTTGTGAACATATATAAAAACTGTTCATTAAACATTTATCATCATGCACATTCTGATTTTTAGAACTGAAAAATAACTTTACACTTAAGAACAATAAAGAACTTTCTGAGTATACTGTATTGGATAAATAACCTAGTCCTTTATTATACTAATGATCTCCAGCTTCACTAGCATACACATTTTTTTTTTGCAGCCATTACTAAAATGTCAGTGGATGAGGTATCACCCAGCATGATATGCTGAGGATTTGAAGATAACCAGATCTGAACACAAACCATGGGAGATTACTAAAAACTTACTCTGAATAACATCGGCTACCTTAAAAAAACCAAAAACCAAAAACAAACAAAAAAACTTGATGGTAGCGGGACGCCTGGGTGGCTCAGTGGGTTAAAGCCTCTGCCTTCGGCTCAGGTCATGATCCCAGGGTCCTGGAATCGAGCCCCGCATCAGGCTCTCTGCTCAGCAGGGAGCCTGCTTCCTCCTCTCTCTCTGCCTGTCTCTCTGCCTCCTTGTGATTTCTGTCTGTCAAGTAAATAAATAAACCTTAAAAAAAAAAAAAAATCAGCCTAAGTAAAAAAAAAAAAAAAAAATCAGCCTAAGTGGGAAAAAAAAATAGTGAATGACAATGTTACTAGGGATACCTTCTCTTCCCCTCACTCTCATTCACCCTCATCTCACTCTTTGGTCAAGCTAAATAACACAGTCGAAGAGTAAGACCACACTACATCTGACGTAAATGAACTTGAAGTACCACTATGGGGAAACAAAACAAAACAAAACAAACAAACAAACAAAACCTGGAGCAAAAAGAAGTATTTTTTTTTCCTTCCATAGGGTCTAACTCTGTAGCCTTTAATTGGATTGTTTCAAAGAGAGGAAAAGGCCCTTTAGCAGCTTTCGGAGTGCCCTGACAAACACACTCTGCAAGTGTTCTGCTTAAATGCCTCACCTTAATGGCTTTAACAATAAATTCCGTTTTCTGGCAGGAGAATTCCTTTAGAATGTTTCATTCTAAATTCCTTTAGAATGTTTCACCAATCCAAACAAATGCAGAATTACTGGAGTGCCCCGATGCCATTATTCGATTTACAAACTGAAAAGAGTATAATCCTTCGTGGGATATTTGCTGTCAAAACAAAATAACCTTTTTATCTGGAGATCCCATGTTTTGGGGCGGCCCATCTTGCCTTTTCTTTGGTTGGAATCTCTGTTCCTCTCTTAGCAAGAGAGGACCTATTCTAAGGACTGTGGTCAATCCTGTAGGACCAGCTCGTAGGACCCAACTCACATCCTCCAAATTAGTCAGTCTTTGCTCTGAGTACCACAATAGTAACCCTTAGAGAACTTTCTCATTTTTCTGTAGTTTATTATTCATGACCTGGACTGTTGGATCCTTAAGAAGAGACAGTTGCTTCACTTTCAGTTTTCTCTCACAGCACCAGCATGATCCTTGGTATACAGAGGACACATGAAGGAAACCTGCTGAATGTCTGGCCTTAATTTCAACGTGAGGTCACCACATATACCACATATCTTCACATTTTCCGTGCTTTTTGTTACAGGGTGTCTTTTATTAGCTATAACATGACTGTAGAGTTACAATGAATATTAATGAAAAGTACAGACTAATTATCTGATGGAACAAAACGTCATAACACTTTCAAAATGATTCATTACAAACAAAAGCAGTCAAAGTAAGTACTCTAACTGAAATCCATTATTTTCAGTGGGAGTGTTGACAGAAAAAAATTATCCTGGATTATCCCACCACAGTAAAGCATATGTTATTTGATTTCCTGTCACAGGGGAATTGATATGTGTAACATTGTTCAACTTACTTTCAACACATATAGTTCAAACTAATGAATAAGTATATTATGGCAGTGAAAATTATTTGATATTGTACTCCAGCTTTGAAAGATGCTTTGTGTTTCACATTAAAAGTAAAAAGGACAAATTAAGTAGGTTATTTATAGGCATTTGCCTCTGGGTCACCAATCTTCTATATATTTATTCACCTTATTTTATGAGGATTAGAGTCAAGATTCAATGGAGAAAGATTTATATGAATAATTCTTCTATTCATATGAATAAAATAGAAGCTAGAACACTCAAAATAATGACAAATACTGACTCTTCTTTTAAAAAAACAAGTTTTTAAAATCTATTCAGAGTAGAAATAAAATTTTTGCTTAGTGTATAACATTTAATTTACTAGTTTTTCTCTGAATCTGACCATACCTTTTAAATTATTTTAAAAATTTCCAACAAAAATAAAAAAACTGCTTTAACCTTATTTGTACAAACACCTTAATGTACAAATAGATTGTGATGGTGTATATGGGGAAATTATACAAAACAACTGGTAAATGAATGAAGAAATTAAGACAGAAAAAAAATTGACGGAAGAAAATAAAGAATGGATGAGCACAAAGAATGTTTTGGAATAAGGTCCTAAAGACAAATAAATTGCATTTTATACAGTCAGTGGAGTAGTACGTGATCTGTTAGGACATGATCCATTCTCAGTTTTCATGAGTCACTGTGATTTTTAGCTTAAAAACCATAGCATGTTGGACGTAGGCTCATACGAAGCTCTGCAGATTCAGTGGGGGAGTGATTAGGTAAAGTGGGTTAGGGGAATAGTAGCTAAGATGAAGTATTATAGGTAACATGTTTTATACCAGTCTCCTGTACTATTTCTAATGTCAGTAGTTCTGCTGACAGGCCATCAGTGCCCAAAATGAGTCCCATGCCATCAGGATTGTGGAGGGAAGGGGAGCTCTGCTCTCGACCCTCAATGAAGTTGTTGGTCTGAAAATAAAATGTTAATTTTCTTTCCTTCAGTATTACAACTCAATCCTAAGGAGATTTTCAAAATGCAAAGATTTTATCAAAAAGTGTTCAAATTAAGGTGTTTTTTCTGTAGCTAAATTAGAATACATTTAACACATAGAAAAACACTGATGATATGGTGTTTAATAATAAGATAGGAATCAAATGGCATAACCAGTACCAGAATTTAAATAGTACCTGTCTTTGGGGCGCCTCGGTGGCTCAGTAGGTTAAACATCTGCTTTCAGCTCAGGTCATGATCCCAGAATCCTGGGATCGAGCTCTTCATTGGGCTCCAGCCCCGTATTAGCTGGGATCCTGTTTCTCTTTCTCCCCTCTCTCCCGCTTGTGCTCTCTGTCTGAAATAAATAATAAAAAAAAAAACCCTCTTTTCGGTTGGTTGATTATAAATTATTTTTTATTTTCTTCTTTATATTTTTCTATATTTTAAATTTTATTTAAATGAATTTATATTTAAAACCACTTACTTTATACAAAAATAAATATTATTTGAAAATGTCACCATAAAATTGTTTTATTGACTCTCAAACTTCTGAAAGGAAATTAACCAAGAACTTTGCTTTTCAAGATCATAGATTGAGGGGGAAACAAGAACAATGCATCATAATTAGAATTAAAAAACATCTTAGAATGAATGCCATTCCAACTTGATATTCGAAATGTTTGTCTTTTCCCAAAGCTCAATATTGATTTTAATTATCTACCTTTAAAATTTTATATTATAAAATTCTGAGCATTACTATAACTTTTTTAAATTTAGGAAATTATTGGGGGTTTTTTATTTTGTTTTGTTTTGTTTGTTTTTGTATGAGTTAGAATCTACTTTATAGGGAAAGCCTTTGTTAGTGACTCCAAAATGGGCAATGTTTATCATTCTGAAGATTTTGATTGTATTTTTTATTTTCATAGCACAATACAAACTAGAATATCATGTTTCTGAAGTACTGAGGCTTGAGTATTTTGCCATAAAATAATTAAGTATAACTGATGACACATAAAGCAGGTTACAAACTTTCTGCATAGTCTCAGATGGTGTATGTCCTTGACTTTCTCTTCAGTGTCCGGGATAGCCTAGGGTTACTGATCCCTTTCTTAGTTTCCTTGGTGAGACAGGGTTGCTGACAGGTAGATTAACTTGTTCTGGACTTAAAAGGATTTGTCTCTTGACTTGAAATGGGGTTCTTCTCACTTCTTGTAGGACGGTGGTTTCTGAAAGAGAGTAAACTAACCAACACAAATAGTGTACTTAATCTTCATTTGTCAAAGCTGTGGGTGTGCTGCTGCTTTGATTTACATAATAAAAAGTTAAATAAATTTCTCCAAGATTCAATTTCTACAAATTTTCTATTTTTAAGTTGTGCAAAGAAGTTTTTATAACTTAGTTGATAAGAGTAAGTAAGAAAAATAGTTCAGTGTTTATTTGAATCTGCTGGAAAATAACATTATTTGCCTTATTTATATATTCTTTTCTCTTCCAATTTATCTATAGCAATTACTGAAATATTATAAGATGGCCATGTGTAATTTTGTAATGATAATGAAAATTCAGGAAATGGAAAGTCTGTTTTAATTCGGTCCACCTGTTTCTTAAGAAATTTTCTTGAAAACATATGTAAAGTTAATTTATACCTTAAACAAGTAAAGATTAAATTCTTCTGTCCGTTAGTAAACATATGCAGTTACTAGAGTTGTATTTGATTAAAAGGTGTGATCTCTTTCCTATACAACTGCCTTACTCAGTTCCATCGACAATTCCCAGGGGTGGTCCTAGAAATTTCAAAAGCTTTTGAGTTTTAAAAAAATCGTGAGTTTGAAATTACTGTATGCTCTTTTCTATTTGATTAGTGATATAATTTTTTTTTCTAAATGAGTTATTTTTGTCTCAGGTGATATTACTGATATTACTGGTAGTTGTGATCCTTAAGTACTCACAGATATTACTTAGGTTAGATTTCAGTGTTTGAAACCAATTTGCTGATTGCCTAATAAATGCACATTACTATACCTATTTCTAGGAATCAGGGGACTAGGATGCTTGATGGGTGCCAGAGAAATAGAATTTATGTCCCTTGTTTGAAAAATATAATTTTTTTTTCTCAAAAGAAGCGTTTTTCCCCAATCAACTGAAATAATATAAAAAGGAGGTAACTCATTTTAGCAAGAAGAAAGTCTTTCTTTTTTTCTGAAATAACATTTGGCTTTATCACTTATATCACTTAGACTCTAGAAGGAATCAAATGGCATGCTCCACTCTGGTAATTAGGCTTGGTTAATGAATGGGCTATTTGTTATATGTGGGCAGAATTAAGGTAAATCATCAAGACTAACCACCAAGGGAGATCTATAGGAGAATTGCATTAGAAACGGAAAAGAGCAGTTACTCAAATCCTGAGAGAGTTGTATCTGAAGGACCAGGCCAGAGGACCAGGCCTGAGCTGTGGGTATAGGTAGATGTGTAGCCATTGCTAACCTGCCCCTGGCAAAGAGGGAGCCAGGGGAATAAATACCACCATCTCTCTTTCCTTCTATCTTTTGATTGGCTACTGGTGACTTTCACTGGCTAGACCCAAGCCAAATCCAGAAGGCGAAGTGTACAGGTTAACCTCCTGGTTACAGAACATGGTGGAGAAGGATGGAGAACATATCTGAAGGAGATTCAGCACCACATTTAGCATTTGACCATAAATCTTGAGGTAGTACCGATGTAGCATAGTTCTTTAGTGTTATAGGAAGAAAACAAGGTGAACTTGACAAGTTTATGCGCTTGAAATGCAGATGGCTTAATATTAAGTTGCCAAAACAATATTGGAGCAGTTTTGGAATAAGGTCGTAAAGACAAATAAATTGCATTTTACATGGTCAGTGGAATAGCACGTGATCTGTTAGGACATGGTCCATGCTCAGTTCTCATGAGTCACTGATTTTTAGCTTAAAAACCATAGCATGTTGGACGTAGACTCATACCAAGCTCTTTGGATTCAGCGGGGGAGTGATTAGGTAAAGTGGGTTAGGGTAATAGGAGCTAAGATGAAGTATTATAGGTAACATGTTTTATACCAGTCTCCTGTACTATTTCTAAGGTCAATAGTTTTGCTTGCCATGTCTTAATCATTATGCAGTGTTGTGCAGAAAACTTCTAGCTTCTTTTGGTTTGGCTCATTTATAGATAGTGGCAGTCTTAAACTGCACAGGGCAAAAGATAAAATACAGTGAGAAATTTTAGGTTATAGTGATAAGTCAGTGCTATGTTCAAGAGAACTAGAGTAATATAATTACTTTTAAAATGTTTCTTTAATTATTGAATATATTCCTTCTGTAAGTAACTTAATTTTAGAACTTCAACTTAAATGTTACTTAGAAACCATTAATTTATATGCAGTAAATGCATATTTTACTTAGATTTTATGTTTTTAATGTGAATAATTAGCAATAATTTGATTACTGAAATAGTCATAAAACAAAGTATTATCCAAGCAACATTTAAAGCAAGATTCCAGAGAAAATAATAATACACAACTGTTGAATTTCCCTGGTGTTTTTCTAAACAGGTTGGTTTATTTGAATAGAAAAACACTGCACATGTTATTCAGATATTTCAAGGAATTGCACACATGTGTTATACATTAAAATATGAGGCTTCTTTTTGTCCATAGAATCTAGCAGTATTAAACACTTTAAAATGCTTTTAAAACCTATCAAAAGCATAATTTTCTCTTCAGAGTTAATGATAACTTTTTCCTTTTTCTTTGACTCTAAGAGAAAGCCATTAAAACTCTTTCCTAAAAGATTCTGTTTGATTTTTCTTTACTTTCCTGAGTACAAACATTTTTTCCTCTGATATCAATTTTGAGTATTGTAGTACCTAACTTCTTTCGTTGGTTTTAATCATAAGTAGCCAAACTGATGGTAAAACTTTTAAAACAATCACTTTTATGTGAAGTAATTTCTTGTAAATTAGTCACTGCTCTTGTCCTACTATGGTTATTTGAGGTGGAGCTTCCATAGTCCTATGGACAGAAGCACGTTTTGCTCTCTGACTTAGCATTCCATGTCCCTCTTTCCTTCTCCTGTTTACTTTATGAAATTCAGATGCATTATACTTTCTAACTACAACATAATCTATTAAAATTAGTAAATTAAAAGGTAGTGATATAAACTATTCGATAAAATTATCTAAGCCAGCCTAACACTTCTACTTACCTTTTAAAATGCAGTTTAAACTTTCCAAATGCCTCCTCGCAATCCTTCTGTGACTTTTTACCCAGCTCAGTCCGTAATCCTAAATGTGTCTGTAAACATTTATTGGGAACCTGCTACCTACCAGAAACTGAACAAATCTCTGAGAACTCAAAGATGAATCAGATGCAGTTCTGTCTTCAGAGCCTAATGATCGGCTTAGACATGTAAGCAGATAATTACAGAGCGATGTTTTTAGAGCCTTAATAGAGCATGAACGAGGAAGAGCAAAGAGAGAACATAAGGGCTGTGGACTGGTGAAATAAGAGATCAACTCTATCTGGGGACTCGAAGGAGTACTCCAATAAATTCAAAATAGATCCTGGGAGGTGAATAGGAATTTTCCACAGACGAAGAGGTATGATATGCATCCCAGGCACAGAAAATCAAACTCCTGTATAAAATCTAGAGGATCTGGCCTGTTTGGGGAATAAAATTTTTGAGCAAAAGGGTGTGCCTGTGAGATGAGGAATAATGGGAGATTGAGACTGAAGATGAAAGGTATAGAGTATTATCTATAGGATATGGGGGTTGGGGAGAGAGGGTTACCTTCTACAATTATCTTTGTTCCTGATCTCTTCCTCCACCTTTTCATCTCCCCAAAATTCCCATAAAAACTACATCTCTGAAGCTGTGGGAAAAGCAGTGCAGTAATCACTGGTGAAATTAATAGACATTTCCTTAACTCTTATATAGGTATCTGATTAATCTAGAGTTTCAGAGTTGATGAGTTAAAGGAGTCATCTTTGAGTAGTAGTATCTCTCCATAAATCACACTATTCAGTATACTTTTCTCATATGTTTGAGTTTTAAAATGCAGGTAATATAACACATCTCACTGGGCTATTGTGAGGATCAAATAAGATAATATATATCAAAGTCTTCAGTAACAGGCAAAGTGTCACCTACCAATGGCCCTGGATCCCAGCCTTCTTCTACTTGCAATAAAATTATTTTTCCTTTCTGTAACTAAACCCTTTTCAGTGCTTTTTTTTTCTTTTCTTCTTCTCCTTCCTCTTTGTCTTCTCCTCGTCCTCCTCCTCCCCTCCTCTTCCTTCTTTTTCTTCTCCTCCTTCTTCTATTTATTTTTTTCAATTTATTTTTCTAGGAAGGGAAATGTCATGGGCTCTCGGCAAACAGATTCTGAGGTGGGAAGTCAAGTATATTGGGAAAAAGTTGACTTATGGGGGAAGGATTTCTGGAGATACCCTTACAAGGAATTGAAAAAGGTCCTTACAATTGTTTTCAATTGAGGAAATAGGCCAAGCCTTGGTACCTGCATCAGTCACTGGTTGGGCACCAGCTCTGAGTGAGCAAGTTCCCATCCCCCAACTGATTCCAATATGAAATCTGAGGTGTGAGCTGCCCTTGCCTATGAAAATGTAGTGCTTCCTGGCAAGGGGTTTGGGGTATCCACTGTTGGAAAAGCAGACTCTAATCTTGAAGACTGTAATCTTGAAGGTATTTTGTGTACAATCAAGGTTTCCCAGAGAGATTTTCAATATCATGTTCCTTCCTCACTACACACTTTTAATTTTTGTTTTATTTATCTGAGTCCCAAAGTTATGTTCTATTTTTTATGTGAGAAAAGTAGCTTTTAAAGCACAAGTGTAACATAATTCAGGATTTTAAAAGATAGTTGTATGAATTTGTACATATAATACACATAGAAGAAAAGCTGGCAAGTTACACAGTGAAATAGTAATGATTATTCTTGTATGATAAAATTATCAATAACTTGAATTTTTTTCTTTTTTGATAAAGTTTTACATTTCTTATTTTTTTACAGAATTTTAAAATAATCATAAATAAACAAGAAAAGTTTTTGAAAAACTATATAGTTCTTCACAGTATACAAAATGCTTTCATATATAATATTACATGTAATACTTATATTTACCTTTTTACCATGTCCAGTAATAGAAGGTCTTATAGGAATTATTTTAGATGTGAGAACTGATTCTTCAAAGAAATTCACACAGGTATTGTGTTGTTAGGCTCTATCCTACAACTTGAATCATATAGGTCCAAAGCCAGTGTTTTTTTCCAGAAGGACCATATCGTTCTTTCCACCAGCTATCATGCATTGTAGTGACTATTATGCTTATTTATTTTAACAATTGACTATATTTTTCATACATATACAGTCTTGGTTTGTTTTGTATGTAGTATAGCTATCTTTCCCCTACTTAAAAAATTCAAAGGAAAAGAGTCTATGATTACAGCAGTGAGCAGAAAATTATTCAGGAAAGGATATTCATTAAATTCCACTGACTCTTTTTTAAGTAAATTTGCTCAGATATAAGCTTTCAGGAAAGTATAAAGTTAAGTTTTTCTAAGAACCGTAAGTTATATTTCCTATATTAGAATATTTTGAATATTATATCTTGCCCATAATATAACAATATTAAAGAATTTAAGAATCTCTACTTATTAATATTTTCTGCATAAATTTTATGTTCCCTTAATATGTCTTATACTGACATCATAATTTTATACTAAAATGATGTTTTATCTTTAAGTAGTTATATGTATTAAACTATAGCAGTGTGTGAGAAATTTGGTTAGTCAACTTGCTTAATTTTCTTTAAGGACTGTGCTTGAGAAAATATTTCTCAAGGTAGTTCATACAGGGCAATATAAAATAATAGGACTTCTATAAAATAGTTTGAGGGCATAATTTATAATATGCTCAATAATGTCTCATTGGGAGTTCAGGGATTGGCAACGACATAGTAGCACATTGAACACAACTGGAACTTTCTTTAACTTTGAACACCTATGAACATAAGTAATTCTCTGTAGTCATAAATAGAAAAATATCTACTTTGAGTATAAATATAATTAGGGCCTTAAGGAGAAGACGATGAGTTCTCTGGGCATTTTAAAACTTTTAAGAGGAGAAGCTGGCCAAAGAGGTTTTAGTTAGTTTTATAGTAGGAAGAGTTTTCAAGGTGATAGCAAAAAGTGAGTAGTCTTTAAGAAGGTGTAGTACTGAAGTATGTGGAATGCCAGGGAAATGGTTCCAGGCGAGGGAGCAATGGGACCAAAGACAGCAATATGAAAATAAACTCTGGCTTCTTTGGTTGGCAAGGATATTGGTTTAATAACTGGAGGCAGTACAGTTGGGAAGTAAAATTAGATAAATGGGATGGGGCCAGATTACAGGGAGTTTGAACACCAAATAGAGGAGATGTAGTGAAGCAGACAGGAACCACTGGTGGTTCAAAACACCAAACAAAAGAGATGAGATTTGGATGTAGTGAGACAGGCAACATTGGCGGCTCAGTGGTAGCATGTGGGGAAACATCACAAAGTGTTTGTGCAGATAATGTTGTGATGACTGGTACCATCTACACCATGCAATTAGTTCTTCAGTAAAACCAGCTAGGTTTTGGTAATATAAAATTATAATTAGAGGATCAAGATTAGGCTTGTGATGCCAAAAATTAAGAAAGGATATATAGGAGACCTAAAAAAAGTCAGGACTTTTTTTTTTTTTTTTTT
>NC_081561.1:120054772-120065235 GCF_022355385.1 Mustela nigripes
ATATATATATATATATATATATATATATATATATATATAGTATAGTACAGAGATGAGGAAACTGAATCTATAGAGAGGTGAAATGGATGGTCCACAGGTCTGCAGATATAGTGATAAGATCCTGAATTTGGTGTCAGGAGGCCTTCTTCAAACTTGGACTTGGCTATTCATTGGCTTTTTGACCTTGGACAAGTCTTTTAATCTCTAAAAAGCTAGGTTTCCTCTTCTGCAACAAATAAGGATAGTAACACTCACTCTGCTTCTGTGCAATCTTATATGACTGATAAGAAAATCAAGATTCTCTCTGAAGGTACTACACCACTAACTGTAAGGCATGGTGATCCACAGGCAGATCTAGAATTCAGGTCTCTGTCCTGAATTTTTGCTTGTTTTCTCTTCTGCTCATGAATGCTCAAAGTTTGTTCTCTGAAATGTAATGCATGACCATGACACATTCTTTATGGGGAAGAGATCTCAGAAAAACTATATATCTAGATCCAGTGTTCTGATAGAACTCCATCACAATTCCTGGAAATATTTTCAGAGTTTCATATGTCTGTTTGGGTCTGAGATAAAACTTTTAATGTTCTCTAAGGCTCGCTCTTCCAAATACGACTTGTTATCATGTAAAGTTTATTGGGTGATTTTATATTTTTTGGCACCAAAATGAAAAGTTCCATATCATTTCAATGGCCCTAGAGATTTCCTTTTGCTATCCTAGCTAAAACAATGAATATACACTAAATAGTAAAGAGTCAAGGGGTAAGCAAATTTGAGGCTTTGAAAATGCATGGTTATTATTATAAAGCCAAATATTCTTGTTGGGAAATAATGATGACAATAGCATATACCTAGTTAAATCAGAGAAATGACTACTGCCTCGGCTGGAGATAACCAAAAATAAAATTAGTCCCATAGTCTAAGGGAAAGTTAAAAAGGCAGGTGACTCCAGTTATGGGTTTACAAAGATGCTGAGAAGACAACTAAAGCAAGCCATTATGCTTGATCTCTTGTATGACACAGGTTAGTGTCATATTCTTTCTGGCTAAAGTTACATGCATCATAACTGATACTTCCAGTAACCACATTTTTATCATATTAACTTCTGCTTCTAAATATTTTGTCTCTTTGCTCTTATTGAAAATGGGACCTTCAGATTTTTTGACTAGTTATTGTTTTTTATAGTGATTTTTTTTATTTCTTTGTAATGAGGATCCTCTCTTAATTTTTTATTAATTATTAGGATTTTGGAGTTGAAGTTTCTAAAGATTCTTAAGTAGACAGCCATAGTGTCCTGTATTCTTATATATACAATTCATTATTTTTTTCTTTTTTCCCTATAAAGAGGCACATCTTATGTCATTCATGAGAATTTACAGAAAAACAATGAGTAAGCTAATCCTTGCAGGCATCCCGTTCTTATGGCTGGCTTCTATGAGAATGTCTTCACTATTTTACTGTTCTGTATGTTGTTGGTTATTAGTTGACCACATATCTTTCTAATTAGCCTTTGGTTTTACCCAATAACATTCTGGCAGTTGTTAAGATGATGATACAATTTTTCTTTTTTGATGTACCAGTATTTTACTAATGATATCAAAATAATTGTGTTAATATGATTAATTAATATGTTTCATTATGTTAAACCAACCGTTCCACAGGACTTGGCCATACGTGAACACCATTATAAAATACCATTCTCTTCTAGCTTGCTTCCTCCTCTCTCTCTCTCAGTCTCCTTTGCTGGCTTCTTCTCTCTGATCTTTTAATATTCAAGTGCCCCAAAGAAATCTTTGATTTCTTTCTATTCTTGAAATTATCATGTCTCATATCTTTAACTATTATCTGTATGCTGAAGACTTACATATTTATATCTTTCCACCTCCTTCCAAAGCTCCACGCATGTTTATCTAGCTGCCTACTTGATGTCTCCTTTCGGATATATGAATTCCTTTTAAATACAATATATTAGAACATTTCTTGATCTTTCTCCTTCCACATTTCTCAACTTATCCTTTCAGTTTCAGCTGATGACAGCTTCATCTTAACAGTTGTTGGGGATAAAAACTATGGAGTCATCATTGCCTCCTCTCCCTCCAATATATAAGAATTCCTGACGTCTGTATTTTCAAAATATATCTAGCAACCAGCCACTTCTTACTACTTCCATAGATATCACACTGGTCTAGGTTATCGCTTGCCTGGAACACACAATATTCTCCTGTTTTTCCTGATCCCACCCTTTCCCACTACAGTCTATTCTCAGCACAGCTGCTAGAGTGATTATTTTACAATGTAGATCATTTATGTTATTGCTCTGCTCAAAACCCCCAGGTGTCCCTATTTCACTCAGAGTATAAGTATTCCTAGAAGATCTGGTGCCATTATTTCTCTGACTCCATCACTAGTCTTCCCATACCTCACGGCACCCACCCCACTAGCCTCTTTATTGTTCTTGGAGCTTACCAGACATAATCTGGCCATAAGGGCCTTCGCACTGACTATATCCTTTGCCTAGAATGCTATTCCTCAAAGTATCCATAAGCCTGACTCCTATATCTTCATGTTTTTGTTCAAATGCTATCAACTCAAGGGATATCTCTTCCTGAACTTCTTATTTAAAATTGCAACCCACTCCCTGTTTTCATTATCCCTGATCCTCTTATCCTGCTCTAGTTTTTCTGTCTCATTTGTCACTCTCTAATTTACTGTGTAATTTACTTATTTATGCTACCAATTGTTTATTGTCTTCATTTCCTGCTATATTTTCTATGAGGCAGCGATCTTTGTTTTGTTTGTTGATCCTAAATCCTGAGAATTATGATTTGTATTATAGATACTTAATAAACATTCAACATTGTTGAATAAATTAATGGATGCATTGACTTCTACTTGATTATGTGAGATATTTCCTTTAATTTATTATAGGATACGATTTACTTTTTGCTTAGGATTTTTGAATTTATTGAATTCATGTTAGTAAGATTATTATTTTAAGATTTTTTTTTCTTTTTTGTTCATATATTACTCTGATTTTAGCATTGGGGGTATGATAGATTTTTTTTTTTAAAGATTTTATTTATTTATTTGACAGAGAGAAATCACAAGTAGACTGAGAGGCAGGCAGAGAGAGAGAGAGGAAAGCAGGCTCCCTGCTGAGCAGAGAGCCCGATGTGGGACTCAATCCCAGGACACTAAGATCATGACCTGAGCCGAAGGCAGGGGCTTAACCCACTGAGCCACCCAGGTGCCCGGGGGTATGATAGATTTTAAAAAAACAACACGTTTTTAAGATTCCGCTACACTAGAAGCATTAAAATAGCATAGGAATGATTTGTGTTTTGAAGAAATAATTCTGCCATAGAACTGATACTGGCTTTCTCTTTGGGTAACTTATTCAATTTCTTTCCTATTTTTTAAAAAAGATTTTACTTATTTATTTACTTGAGAGATAGAGAGTGCACACATGCACATGTGTGCACAAACAGGGGGAGGGGCAGAGGGAGAGAGAGAGAGAGAATCTGGAGCAGACTCCCTCCTGACCCTGGAGCCTTATATGAGTTTGGATACCAGGACCCCAAGATCATGACTTGAACTGAAGTGAAGAATCAGCCGCTTAGCCAAATGACCACCCAGTTGCCCTCTTTCAATATTTCTAGAAAATTATTTTCATCAATAATTCTTATTTTTTTAAAGATTTACTTATTTATTTGAGGGGGGTAGGGGCTGCATAGAGGGAGAGAGAAACTCAAGCAGACTCTGTGCTGTGTGTGGAGCCCCAGCTGGTGCTGGATCTCATGACCCTGAGGTCATGATCTGAGCTAAAACCAAGAGTTGGACGCTTAAGTGACTGTGACACCCAGACATCCCAGTAACTCTTATTTTAATATTAGTATAGAATTTGTTCATAATTTTTTTAAAAAAAACCTCTCTTTCTGAATTTATATCTTTCTTATCCCTCATGTTATGTATTTGTGTTATTGGGTTTTTTTTTTTAAGATTTTATTTATTTATTTGATAGAGAGAGATTAGGACCAGGGGGAGCAGCAGAGAGAGAGGGGGAAGCAGGCTCCCTGCCAAGCAGAGAGCCCAATATGGGGTTTGATCCCAGGACCCTCAGATCCTGACCTGAGCCAAAGGCAGAGGCTTAACCCACTGAGCCACCCAGGCGCCCCTGTGTTATTGTTTTTGATAAACTCAGGGCTTATTTGCCTAGTTTTTACATTGGACTTCCAAAGTATAATAAAGTTTACAACTCCTGGCTTCTTTTGAATATAATGTATTCCAATGTCTGAATGTAGCACTTTTCTAGTTGACATTATTACAAAATCAGAGAGTAAGTTTAAAACATTTTTAAGACTTTATTTATTTATTTGAGAGAGAGGGAAAGGGAGAAGCAGACTCCCTGCTGAGCAGCGAGCCTGGTGTGGGACTTGATCCCAGGAACCTGAGATCATAACCTGAGCCGAAGGCAGACACTTAACTGACCAAGCCACCCAGATGCCCTAATGTGTAAAATCTTTTACATCATGAATGAAATATGATATTTTTTATTTTTAGTGTTAGGAGGACCTCTAGAAATTACTTTGGACCTATGGTCTCAGATTTTGTGTGTGTGTGTGTGTGTGTGTGTGTAAACTAAGGCTCTAAGTAAATGGTTTATCTAATAACAAAACTATTTGTCGCAGTTAACATTTAAAAAAGGACATTTTCATTTGTTAGTAAGTTACAACTTTTTTTTTTTTAATTAAGCATTCATCAAAATGTTATATAGATAAAATGATGATGCCCAATGCAGCATTTTAACAGATGGTTCTTTTGACATAGTGTTTTAGAAAAGTAACATGATGACAATTCTGCATTTGCTAGAGCAGACAGACATTTTGCAAGATGTTATGGCTGCTTATATTTAAAAAGCCTGGAGAACCAGGGCTGGGAATTCTGACATCAGCCAGCTTGCCAGCTTAATTCCTCAAATAAATATTCTTTATCTTGGCTGAGGACATTTAGCAATGTCTGTAGACATTTGTGGTTGTCACAGCTGGGTGGGGAGAGGTGGCAGTTCCTACTGGCATGTAGTGAGTGGAGGCCAGGGATGCTGCTACATGTGCTAGAATGCACTGGGCAGCCCTCAACAATAGAGAATTATCTGGCCCCAACTATCAATAATGCCAAGATTGAGAAAGCTCAACCAAAGGTGACGACTCTTAAATTGATTGTGCCAGTCCTGTACTTACAGTTGCTTATAATCACTTCAAAATGAATATTACATATATTTTGAATGTAACATTTCCCAAGGTGTGTTCTATGAAACATGAGTCTTATCAGATATTCTGCGAGAAAATAGTCAAATATGATTGAGAAACAATGCAGATTATATTGTTCTCTTGGAAATTCACAGTGAAAAACGTGCATCTTAAAGTCTCTGATATGTCCTGCAGTAAAAATTCATGTAATGTTGCTTATTCCAGAATATTCTTATCTTTGTTATATCATATAACATTTTGACATAGGCTCTATAAATATTCCTGGAAAGGGGCTTCAAGAAATGCTGTTGCTACGCTTTATGGTTGTCAAAGCCCTTTTATATTTTATCTCATTGGATTCTATCAATCATTCCTTAAAATAAAATCTTAAACTAACCTCAGCATTTCTCCCAAATAATCTTTCCATTCTAACTTATTCTTCCTTGTTCATTTCCTAGAGCCAGTAAAGATTTTTCTGTCAATTAAGATGAATTTATTAATTTTGCTTTTGCAAAAATAAACTACTCGTAGATAATATATAAAATGTAAGTAACAAAACAAAAAATTCTCATAACTCTTCCAATTGTTAGCATATTGTAATATTTTCAAATTTTCTTCCTGTCAATATATTTGAAAATAACAAAATAACATTAGGGGCACCTGGGTGACAAAGACAGTTAAGTGTCTGATTCTTGGTTTCAGCTCAGGCTGTGATCTCAGGGCTGTGGGATGGAGCCCTGCATGAGTCTCTGCACTCAGTACAGAGTCTGCCCAGGATTCTCTCTCCTCCCCCCTTACCCCTCCCACTTCTTCTCTCTCTCTCTCTCTAAAATAAACAAATAAATCTTTAAGAAAAATAAAATAAAGTAGCATTATAAATTCTTTTTATAAACTTGGATTCCTTTTTAGTTAATAAATTCAACATTCTAACTTTTATTACTATTATTACAGTATCATAATAACAGAAAGGAATACGGTTATCTCCTACTTTTCAAAAGTTTAGGAGAGGCGACTTTGCTTTTGCGAAAGGCCTGCATCAGTACCTGTTTTCACAAACTGAAGGAAATCCAAAGAGATTTTGCTTTTGTAATAAAAGACAAAAGGCAAAAATGGTGTTCAGCATTTGTTTTGCAGTGAACCATTATAGATGCAGTGTGTGTTTGGAAAAGTGAGTGGCACCACCAAGCCGCCACCAAGCCCTTTCCAGGTCAACTGCACTTACCATCTCAGCATCAAGCCTCTGTAGCTTTGAACTGTGTCTGCAGGCATCTGTGCTTTATCTTCATTTGTTTTGTGCATCTGTTAGCAAGATGTGTCCTGAGGTCTCAGAAAAGCCTAAAAGGTTTTTGTGTGGGTCTGGGAACACTCAGAATGTGTCCATACATTATTGGTAATTGTTTGTTCACTTTATACCATTTCAGCTTTTCAAGTTTTTGTAGAAATATTCTATTTTCTCTATTCAAGTACTAGCTGGATATCTGATGGGTGTTTCATTAAAAGGCAATGTGATGTTTTATTTAAGAAGTCCCCTAGTAATGGGAAACCGTTAGTTTCCTCTTTTTTTTTTTTTTTTTGTCTAATTTTCAGGATAAGCTAATGAACAACTTTCTACATGTATCTTTTCACACATTCTTAATGGTTTCTTTGGGAGAGTTGTTAGTTGTGGAATTCTCATATTAATAGGTTTGGAAGACATAGGTTCAAGGCTGTGGTAATAGTGGTAACTGATGTATATTTTAAGGATTTGGTGCTGAACAGACATTTAGAAAGGCCATGCAACTTTACATTCTCAACAGTGGCATGTAAGAGAGACATTAGGTATCTTCTCGTCTTAAGAGCAAAGTGTGAGATCTATCCTCTTAATAGGTGAAGTATACAATACATTATTATACTGTATTCTTATAGTGTTGGATTTATCTCTTTTCATTTTCCCTGCTAGGCCCAACCCCTTATTTTTTGGCTTTCTGGTTATCATACTACTTTGGCCATCTCCATTTCTTTGCTCATGCAGGCTCAACTCAAATTCTTATTTCTCTAAAAATCTCTCCTACATCAATTAGCATCAAATTCCACATTTCACAGTTTATCACGTCCTTATGTTGTGTTTAATTGCATCATATATGCATGTCTTTGCGGTCTGACCAGCTTATTAGCACTACTAGAGCCCAGATCCAAAGAATCATTATGTCTCAGTCACTGTGCTAGTCCCAAGGATGCAGGAATAAAGCAAACACAGCTCTTGCTGTCAAGTTGAAACAGTTTGTAGAGAAGATAAAGAATAAGCATCCTATGAAATGCACTATAACAGCACTAAATAGGGTACCATAGGAAGCCTGGGGATTTGATGCTAGCGAAGACTTATTGGAAAGAGATCCTCAAGGGAGGATTTGAAGGATGAATAAGTGTCCTGAGTAGTGAAGGGTAAGTAGGTGAAGACATTGGAGAGTCTGCATCTTGTAAGCATATATGTACACTTGTGCATCTATAACATGTCAGGGGAAGAACTTGAAATATACATGGAGGAGTAGCAAGAAATGAGCCTGGAGAGATTGGAAGAAAGAGAACAAAGCCTAAGGATCATACAGTTGCTGCTAAGACATTTAGGCTATGTCCTGAAGATACTAGGAGTATGGAGGGTGGATTGACTGAGACAGGGATGCCCAGAAGCCGTTTATAGTTCTGCAGTAAGTGAGGGGCTGGTCCCAATTCCGTGTGTGTATGTATGTGTGTGTTTCTGATTTTTTTTTTTAAAGATTTTATTTATTTGACACAGAGAGAGAAATCACAAGTAGGCAGAGAGGCAGGCAGAGAGAGAGAGAGGAGGAAGCAGGCTCCCTGCGGAGCAGAGAGCCCGACGTGGGGCTCGATCCCAAGACCCTGGGATCATGACCTAAGCCGAAGGCAGAGGCTTTAACCCACTGAGCCACCCAGGCGCCCCTGATTTCTTAAGGATTCTAGACATGCCATTTAATTCCTTGGGCATCTTATTTGATAAGATGATTATGTTCACAATTACCTTCCTTGTATAGGACTTAATGGGAATGGGAATGGAACATTATATTTCGTGAAAATGTCTGAAATAATGGAGAAGTTATAGTTTTCCCCTCCTGTTTGGCTTGTGTACATTTATGATGCACAGGTGTCCTGCTACTTCTATCCCAAGCTCATATAATGTGGTCGCGATATGTAGGGCTGATTTATTAATGATTTTATTTGCCTTCTTACTTGATTATACACAGTGGAGAGATGAATAGAGTCAGGTAGACAAGAAAAACCTCTTTGAGATAAATCACATTTTTGTCAGGAAATGAAAATCATTTTTATTCTACTGAGAGAAAAATGTTTTGTTTATGATATGATTTAATTTTTAGAAATTTAATTATAGCTTTTAATATAAAGCTTTGAGTTCTGAAAACATAATAATAATAACAATAGACACCATTGAATTCATTTTTTTGTATAGGGATTTCTACCCAATTTAAGAACTCATTGTTTAACAGCTAAGGCTTAAATCACATGCATTTGCTACCTTACTCATATTTCAACCAGATAAAAGACTTTGCTATTTTATAGCAATAGCTTGTTTTTTGTGTAGAGTTAAGATGCTGATAGCAACTTTCCACACATTGCCCACTAGCTTTACCTAGCTGAAGAATAATTAACTATACTGACAAAGAGTACTCAGTAACTAGAATTACTCAGGAGAAAAAAATTCTTTAAATTCAAATTGCTGTATTATAATTACAAGCAACTTGCATTAGCTTTCTTCAAAGAACGTTATTTAAAGGCCCTAAGGAGTTTTGTCATCCTTAGGAGGTAGTTTCTTCTCACTTTATGGATGGAGAAACTGAAGTTAAATGATTTGCTCAGAGTCAAAGAAAATGGTTATGTGAGACCTGGTATTGAGAAAAAAATATTATTTCTTAGAAAAGCTTCTAGGGCTTTACTCAGACCACTGGTCCAGATCTGCCCCACCTTCCTGTAGTGAGAACATTGTCTATAGCCCATATAGCCTGTCTGGGACAATCAGATGAATTTCAAAGGGTCTCTTCTTTGGTGATCAATCTCAAAACTCTCTGAAGCAATTGATACTCTGACAAAATCTAAATAATAGGTCACCCAGTGTGTTTGGGAGAGAGATTGTGAAGTGTTTCTCATTTGTCATATAAATATTTGAGGTGGTACCAAATGTCACCTCAAGGTCAACTATACTTACAAACTTATAAAGTAGGGATTGATATCTGACGTAAAAGTGTCAAGAGGGAAGAAGACCTAGCGTCATCTACTGGCATTTAAGCATGCAACACCCTCAGTGATTCATATTTCCCTTGGGAACCAATGTGTTTCATTTGCAGGAATGTGCTTTCTTCCTATAAATAGGCATATTAATATATCATTACGTTTTAATAAGATAAGATTAATTAATTCTAATAAGATAAGATAATTTCCATTCATCAATTTATTTTGGAATGTGCAACATTTCATTTACCTTATATTCTTTGCTACCCCAAAAGACTCATGCAAAAAGATGGTTCTTTTTTTTCTGAATTATTTTGGAAATATGGTTGTATATGGAGAAAAATGAACCATTTAATGCTTCAGTTACATTAATAATTATTACCAGCATAGTCTAACCTGGCAACTCTGACAGTAACAGTCTACAGCAAGAATCTATGTCTTGGATAAAATGTGCAAGTCTACCTCTCATATCCCTTAATGATCCTTGCATGACTAATACACAGTGACATTTACGAAGCACTCATCTAAAACCGTTCATATTCATTTTGAAAATATTCATCTGTGGCATATTCACCAGCAAGAAATGCAGCTGAAAAATCATTAACCCCTTCTTCATTGGTGTTATAAAATGTTATGGGATTTGTGCTTTCTGATCATACTCTGCTAATATGACCAACCCAATATTATACAGTAGATTAAGGTGTTTAAAACATAATCAAAGACATTATTAATGATGCAATCTATAAAATTATAAGAAGCATTTGGGAGGTCTATAAAATGTGTATCCCAGAGTATAAACCAGTATGATAAGAAGTTACTTGAAGAGGATATTGAGAAAAGTGATTAGAAATAATAAAGTGGGGCGCCTGGGTGGCTCAGTGGGTTAAAGCCTCTGCTTTTGGCTCAGGTCATGATCCCAGGGTCCTGGGATCGAGCCCCGCATTGGGCTCTCTGCTCAGCGGGGAGCCTGCTTCCTCC
>NC_081561.1:120065335-120080488 GCF_022355385.1 Mustela nigripes
GGAGGCTCAGTGGGTTAAAGCCTCTGCTTTTGGCTCAGGTCATGATCCCAGGGTCCTGGGATCGAGCCCCGCATTGGGCTCTCTGCTCAGCGGGGAGCCTGCTTCCTCCTCTCTCTCTCTGCCTGCCTCTCTGCCTACTTGTGATCTCTGTCTGTCAAATAAATTAAAAAATAATAATAATAAAGTGACGAAGGCACTGAGATAAAAGGAGTTTATGGAGCTAATTGGGTTACTCTGTGGTACAGTTTATTACAGAATGACTGAAAATGTCCAAAGTGTGTGTATGCATTAACATGGTAGCCATGGGTCTCAATCATGGCCATCTCCAGAGTATTTTAAGATAGTATATTTGAAAAGATTTTGTGAGTAAAGTTGTTCCATTTGACTTCATTGATTTTGCTAATAGTGATTTCCTTTTTAAATTTTCCAAATCTATTATGTAGAGTTTGTGCTACCTTTTCCTCTCTTACCCTCATTTTATATAGAATATCTTTATTACCCAACTTAATTCTATTTTTAACTCTCCATCTTGAAGCCCAGGATTGGAAAGAGAGGGGTAGGGAAGTACGTACTAAATAAAGTACCCTGGTTGTGTTCATCTCTAGGTGAAGAAATTTCCAGCATCTCTGTCAGATGTGATCAGCCTCCTTTTGATGGGAAGGAAACTCATTACTTATCAAAATAGCCCACTACATTTTTTTCAGTCAATTAATTGTTGCAATGTTTTTCTACATATTTGATTATGTAATTTTTGTCTCCTGATTCCCAGCAAATTTAGGGACCTAATCAAACACTTCTTCATATCATGTTTCTGCTTAGTGTACATCTCAATTTTTATATTGTAGTATCATTGTTTTACTATATTTACCTCCTTTACTTGTCCTTGATTTTCTTAATTCCAGTGCCTGGTTCTACGCTTGGGGCAGTTTAGGAAGTCAACAAGCATTGGGTGCCTGGGTGGCTCTTTGGGTTAAGCCTCTGCCTTTGACTAGGGTCACGATCTCAGGGTCCTGGGATCGAGTCCCGCATTGGGCTCTGTGCTTGGCAGGGAGCCTGCTTCTTCCTCTCTCTCTCTCTCTCTGCCTGCCTCTCTGCCTGCTTGGTCTCTCTCTGTCAAATAAATAAATAAAATCTTAAAAAAAAAAAAAAAAACCCAAGCATTTATTGAGCACATCAATGGATATCCTTTTTTTGCTGTCTGATCAGAATTATTTCTACTGCTAGCCTTCTGCCTCTAGCTGCGTCTGGATTGAAGTTTAACTCCTATATATACTTGGGACCTGCCTAAACTATACTCTATACTAGAAACATTTGTTCAGTCAGGTTTCTAATGGTTTGTCCTGTTCCATTTAGAGTATGATGGCACCAACAGAAGTTTAAATGCCGGCTGATCAGAGATGACAACTTCCAGTCCCAGCTTTAGGCCCTGCAGGAGTCTGACATTCTACATATACATTTTCAGAAACATTTGAAGAAGGCTGTTGGGATGTCAAAAGACGTTTACATTCTTCATCATATATTTTTGTGTTTATTGTGTATATTTTAAAATTATGGATTTTCCAATATCCATTTTCATCCCTTTTAAAAAAATATCTATTTGTTAATTACTGGGCCCATATTAAAACATATGAAACAGTAGCTGCATTTTAATGTATTTTTTTTAAACATTGAGACAGTAAGTAAGAATGTGTTTTATTTTATTTTTTTTAGAATGTTGTGTTTAAGAAGATATCTGCAGGGGGATGTGATGATTAGTAATTACAGTAAAAAAAAAAAAAAAAGAATCAGAACAGACTGAAGGACAGGGCACATAACAGAGACAAGCCAAGTTACTAAAAACCTAAATATGATCCCCCTTTTTTATGATCAAAACAAAACAGGTGGGTGGGAATAAGTGAAAACAAGAGAAAATTTGCTCACATGTTGGATGAGAAAATGTAGAAGTTTTAGTTGAAATCTTAAGTAAGGTTTTGGGATTGAAGAGAGAAGATATGGGAGGAAATCTAAAAGGAAATTAAAGTGCAATTGTTAAAATCAAGAATTTAGTGCCATGAATAGAGATGGAGAGATGCAGCTGGGAGGGGGGAAAAGAGTGAGAAGGAAGTAAAATTAGTCACAGATGTGAGTACTTAGGGAATTCAATACTTGTTGATTTGCTGTTTGGAATGACGGTAGATTTATAGGTTGAGCAATCAGTATTAGGGTTCAGAGTTTGGAAGAAAGAAGGAGTTAGAGAGAAAGTTCACTTTGGAACAGTGGTTTGCAACCTTGGTTGCATATTGGGATAACGTGGGAGCTATGAAAAATACTGATGTCTGGGTTTGACCCCTAGAGATTCTAATTTAATTGTTTTAATGTGTGCTAGTGAGAGTTTCAAAAACTCTCTAGCTAATTCTAATATGTAGTCAAGATTGCTCTAGAATCATTGCTCTAGAATTAGAAAAGATGAACACTAATATTTTAGGGAAACAGCTGAAGAGTGAGAATAAATTCAGTGCCTTATCAGGATTCAAAGGTAGTTGAGAGGGGAAGGTGAGAACTTTCAGAGAAGGAAATAGAAGACTAGAATTATAAGTCACTTACACTCAGCCCAGCAGGTGTTAACATTTTTATGAAGGAAAAATAAGAAAGAAGAGTGAAATAGTGAAGGGAAATAGGATGTGGAGCTGAAAGCAGAATGATCATTTGGATTTTAAGTAAGGTTTATTTAATTATTTGTTTAACAATTTACTCGTACCTACTATAGCCACGACACTGAGCTTGGTTTTACAGATACAGCAGAAAACAATAAAGTCAGAGTTGCTGATCTCATGGAGCTAAAATTTTAGTGAAGGAAAGAGAGGGAGAGAGAGAGCAGGATAGGAGGGGAGGAGAGGAGGGGAAATTCTTGAAAGAATTGTGGTTGTAGCAAATGGCACACAGAGAGCTAACTGGAATCAAAGAGATGAGAAATAAAATTTTTGAGAGAGCATTGTATTTCAAAGAACTGAAGGTGTTTGTGACTGATGAGACCTAGAATAATTGTTGGGTCCCCAAATCTCTAAAGGTAGGGAGCAGACTCAGTGCCCAAAGGTGAGGCAGGGAAAGAGGGGGAAGGACATAGGTTTCAATGACCATTTTATAAGTGGTCAAGCTGGATGATGGGAAAGATTCCCCAAGTTCAGAGCCAGGGTCATGAAGAACAATGGACTGGGGAGCCCCTTCCCAGAAGAAGAATCTGGATCTGACCGGAGAACATACTCTAACCCCAGGTAGGATTTCATGATTATTATGGATTGTTTACTACTCTGTCTCTTCTTTTCATTCTCTTGCTCTTTGAATGGGGTTGTTTATTACAGTTATCCTGTCCCCTTTCAGCTACTCAAAATGTTCGTGGGAAAGATAGTTTGTTTTTCAGTTTTTAGAGCCTATCGCAGACATCATCAAGAAGTCTGGGACATTGGACTTAATACCATGACCAGATACAAAATTGGGTAACTTCCATAGAGTGGGGGTGGATATCAGGCCTGTAGGAAAGATGGTGAATGGAGTATTTGATGAGTAGAGGGGCAGACTGTGACAGTAATCAATGCGGAATGCCAACTATTTCTAGTTCTTCTCCTTTCTTGGGCAGTCAGATTTCACAACTGTTGCTGTACTATTGCCCAACCAATCTTGACTAGTTTGGGAGGTTTTTGTGGAAACCTAGTAAGACAGTGGTGGTCATGAATAGGGTAATGGCAGTAAACATGTAGGAAATATCTAAGTCAAGATATACACTGAGGATAAAAAGTATATAGGAATTGCTGCCACTACTTGGATGTGAGGAGGGAAGGAAAGGAATAATCAAGGATGAGTCTCAGGTTGTGTAGTATTGATGTTTACTTTTGAAAAGATTTATTTATTTCAGAGAGAGAGAGAGAGCATGCACCAGTGCTAGGGAGGGACAGAAGGAGAGGGAGAGGGGAAAGAGAATCCAAGCAGACTTCACACTGAGCCCATCCTGGGGCTCAATACCATGACGTTGAGATCATGACTTGAGCCCAAACCAAGAGTTGGACCCTCAACTGTAACCCCCCCAGGTACCCTTCTACCACTGTTTTGAGATAGGAAAAAAACAAAGGAGGTGAGGCAGGTTGAAAGGACAAACACGTTTAGCTTCACACATTTGGAGACTGAGATATGTGTGAAATATCCAAGTAAAGATGTTAAATAGGCAGCTGGATATGTGAGCCTGGGATTCAAAGTAAAGATTTGCGCTGGAGAGCTAAGCTTCTGGGAGATAAGCATATAAATAGTATTTTTAGTCAGAATGGGTAAGATCCCATAAGGTGAGGAGGGAAGTTGGGCCAGGATGGAGCATGGAGAATTGCCAATATACATAGATTTAGTGTGGGGGAAGAGGGAACCTGGAAAGGAGAATGAGGAGGAGTGACCAGAGGAGTCGAAAGAGAAGTGGAGTCCTGCACTCCGTGATAAGCGCATCTGAGAGGCTGGGATGGAGAAGCGCTCCCCAGAGCGGTGCAGGCAGAAACCAGACTGAAGTGGGTTGAAGAGCGAATGGGAGGTGAGAAAAGTGGAGGCAGCACAAGTAATGCCTCTTTTGAGGAATTCGGCTATGAAGGAGAGAACAGAATATTTGGGGGTTGAGAGAGGTTTTAAAATTTTTTTTTGTTTTGTTTTGTTTTTGATCTGTGATACTGCAGGGTATTTGAAGAAATATAGAACTGCTTCAGTGGAGGGGAGAATTGCTAATCAGGGATTGGCAGGGGAGAGGGGGAAATGCTTAACCCAAGTAGTGACATCTGTGAGAAGGTGAGAGAAGGTGGGAACCAGAGCACACAGGAGGAGTTAGGCTTTAATAGAAGGAGCAGAGAAGGGGAAAAATGGCTGTAGATGCCGAGAATATAAAGCAGATCACTGACTTTCTTATTTTCAGAGAGTAATGAGATGAGACCTTTATCCTCGAGTGAGGATGAAGTATGTATACACTAGTTCTTGGTGAGTTAGAAGTTATGCTACTTGAGAAACATAGTAGGATTACGAGGCAGTAGTGAGCATCTATTTAACTTTGCAGTCATGAATTTAAAGTGAAACCAGTCAGCCAGGTTGGGCAATTTTTCTTCAGGAATGTTCAGCTGTGTAACCGTAGGCATGGATACCCCTTTTTATCCATCACTTTGATGGAGGGAGAAAACAGGAAGGGAACTGAGAGTATTTGCAAGGCAGGGAATACAATACTGGACCTTGACTATATGGGCTGGGTAGGAGGGCAGGGAACCCAGGAAGGACTCACAGAAGGTGAATGGTGATACTATGGTCCGGGGAAAATTGTGAAGCAGGAGTTAAAATATTCAATAAGTGATTGTGAATGAGCAGAGTTTGGCAGATGATTGCAATGTGTGTGAGGATGGAGTAATATGTCCTGTTCGCAGGAGCTTGAAAGAGCAGGGATTTTTGTGAGCAGGAGGGAGAAAAAGCTGGGGATTAGCAAGACTGTCAGGGTGTGGTTTTAAGGTGAAAAACAGAAGAACTTTTTCTCAAGATCTCAGAGCAGATGGTATCCAAAAAGATCTCTTTAAAATAAAGAGTTTGCTAATTCCAGTGGGTACAATAGAAGGGTTTAGGATGAGGAGATGGGTGAGGAGCAGAGGTGGGAGACTGGGACAGCTTAGAGATTTTCGTGGGGTGCAAAAGTGCGCAATAATATATACTTGAGAAGAAAATTTAGCGGCAATGTCATTTGAGCAGAGTCTTTTTCTAGAGTCATCTATTCTATTTGCATTCTGGTTGCATGCTTACCCTCACCATTACTTTCCTGACCCTAACTTGCCATGCATTTCTCTATTACATTCTCAGTTTTGCTAAAGGAAGAACAGGAGTTTGCCCTTCTCAGCATTACTCACCCACACTAGATGTCACTGTTGCTTGCCTCCTAATTTCAGTCCTTCCATAGCTTATTCAGTGTGACTGTTCAGCGTGGCAGGGATCGCTCCAGGGGCCACCCTTTGCCTTACCCACACAAAGACACACACACTCAAGATTTAATGAGATTCTGGCGCTTATAAAACCACTGAGGTGTTAAATCGCCTAGGGTTAAACAGAGCTTCTTATGTGTATATTCTGTGAAGCTTATTTAGTTTTTGTCTGCATTTAGGAATTAAAAGACTGAGTGAGAACTCAAGACTGGAATTCTTCACAGAAAACGCATCTCCTTCTTTCTTGAAAATATGGCATTTTACACTTAAATTCAAACTTAGTTAATGAGCTGCCTCCTCACCCTCTGTTATGGGGAGCAGGAAGCCTGATGTGAAATTGCACTTAGGTACCTTGGTAATCTTGCTGGGTGGTGAAGAAATTCCCTGGGCTGAGCTTGGGTGTGCTGTTACCACATGAGGTTGTCTACTTCTGGTTTCTGATCTAGGGGCACAGCACCAGATGGTTGGTTCCTTAGTCCAGACATGAGTGTGGAAGACTCTGTGAGCAAAGGAAAAAGTCCAGGCTGTTACTTGCAGAACTGGCAAAGACTACTACCACCACAATAACCAGAAACATAACCAGAAATTGCCAGTAGCTATGGAGTCACTTTTTTTTTTTTCTTCCTGGTAGCATCCTACTCATGAAATGAGAGGAAATATCAGAAAGGATAGTGAGGGGCAGGTTGGAGAGACCATTATCTTTTGGAGTTTCAAAAGAAAACCAAATATTTATTCAGTCAGTGATGTAACCAATATTTATTGCATAACTACCACATGTAAGTATAGCTTGAAGTACTGGGGACATGCTGGTAAACAAAACTGAATTGATTCCCACTTGCATAGAGCTTAATTCCATTGGCACATGGGAGAGACAGAAATAAATGTGCATTTTTTTCCCCTGAAAAACAGCTTTGCAGAAAGTAAAATATTGTGATGGGATAGAGCGCATGTGGGTGGTGGTGACATCTAGGCTGAGACCTGAGTGATAAGACTGAACTAAGAGATCACGTGGGAGATGGAACTGGTTTGTGCAGAGGGAAAGCTGACGCCGAGGTCTATGTCAGGAAGTCCATGGCTTGTTCAAGGAAGGGAATGAAGACTGGACAGGCCAGCACACAATGGGCGAGCACAGTGTTTGAAGTGAAGACAGAAGTAGAGGTTGAAGTGTAGACTATAGGGCACATTGTGGGTTACATGTACTTGGTTTAGATTTGACTGTTAGTCTAGAGGTGGATGACTGAGGGTTTTGTGAATTGTGAGGTGATTTGGTTTATGTTTGTAAAAGATCATCCAGGACATTGACTAAAGAACTGGTAGGGGCCAGAGTAGAGAGCAGGAAGACCAGGTAACAGGCAAGGGCAGTGATGCAAGGGAAGAGGCAGTGGGTTGAGTCAGACTGGTGAGGGTGAAGATTGGAGGTCCGTCTTTTAACAACAGACAGCTTTGAACCATCGACCCTACTTTCAAGTCTATAAAGGACATTTCAGGATGGTTTTTCATCAGTTGATTAGAATTAGGTGTGGAATGGGGGCAAGGGTGGTCATTGGCAGGAGCAGCAGCAGAAAGAGATAAGGAACTAATCTGAAAAGAGCAGGGGAGATTTCACAAAGTATTTCTCTAATCACTGCTCTCATTGCCTAAATCATTAGTATATTTCATTCTAAAGCAAACTTGCTAATATTATTCTTAGGATGAAGTTGAGATTGTGTGTGTGTGTGTGTGTATGTGTGTGTGTGTTTCCCTTTCATTAAATATGACACAGGCCCAAAACAACCATGCTAGTAGCACCAGGAGATTCCTAGGTGCTGAGGTGTAGGGCAAGGACTGTCTTTTGATGAAATTCCTGAGAGGCCAGGGGAGAGAGAACTAATTTGAGCTATGTTAACCTTTACAACATAAATTCCAACAAGTCTGTGTGTGGGAGCATGGGAGGGACTGGGACGGCTGGTGGTGTGCTTGTGTCTGCGCACCCACACACGTAAGTCGGGACAGATGTATCACTGTATAATGCACTTTCTAGGCAAATGGGCCTCCATTTATAAACTCTTACTATCTGTTAGTACTCTACTCCCAGATTCCTATCTTGTACCACAATCAGTCACCATGTTAGTCCTATAAACTACGTGATGTCAGTGTACACATTTCATAGATGAGGAAGGTGAGATCTAAAAGAGGTAACACCACATGGCTAGTAAGTAAATAGGCAAATAGGAATTGAAACCCGGACCTGCAGTTTTAGTAATTATGCCGGGCTGCCTCCCAAAGTCTCTTGCTAGTTACATATTTCCAAAGTGACATTTTTTACTTACACAGAGTTGGCTGTTTGTAGTTTTTATCTGTTTACTCTTTTTAATTAACATATAGTGTGTTATTTGCTTCAGGGGTACAGGTCTGTGACTCATCAGCCTTACACAATTCACAGCACTCACCATAGAACATGCCCTCCCCAACGTCCATAACCCAGCCTGTTTACTCTTTATAAAGAACATTTTTAAGAGCAAGAAGGACATTTCTATCATTTTTAGTAAACAATCCTTTGTTGTACTTTTCATATGATGTACAATAGTACAACCACAATATTAATCTTTAAGAATTCTAACTACCCTAATCTGTCTCTTAAGCAATATTTTTATCTGATGAACTCATAGAATTATGAGGCTTTTCACTATACAAACAGACATGTGGAAGACTGGGTATATCCCCATCAACTATTCTTCCTTTCATACGTAACTAGGCTTCTTTTCATAGCACAACACAACATATTCCAACAGTGCTGGCAACACTGAACAGTAAGATAACCTTCTGTGTATTAGGGAGGGTTCCCTGTTGCAAGCACCAGAAGCTGACTCCCCTTCACTTCAGCAAAGAGAAATTTGCTGGCAGCCTATCAGGATCAGGAAGAGGCTCTAGAGACTGGCAGGAATGCGGGCAGGATCAGCAGCAAGAACCACAGCCGAGGTCATGCGGCAGGAATGGGCTAGTGAGGACACCAGTCTCAGCCTCTGCAGCTACCTCACCTCCCTGTCCTTATCCTGGACATTGGATTCTGCCGCTGGCACTGGGAGATGCTTCTCGGAGTGAATTCCAAACTGTCCCTGCCTTTTTCTCTGACTTACCTACAGTTCAAATGCGGCAGGCAGGATCATCAGATTGGCTAAGCCTGGGTCACCTGCCCTACCTGTCCGTGGCAGGAAGTAGGTATGTGACACACCTCACTTTTCAGAGAGAGGTGAAGCCTTACTTTTCACCAGGTAGGAGGGATTTCAGATGCTAGGCAATGAAAGGAATGGCACATGTTATGGGCCATTAAACTATAAAAGTATTTTTTATAAATTTTTAAAAAATATATATTTTTATAAAACTATTAAACTATAAAAGTAACATATTTTTAGGCATTAAGTGCTCATATAGAATTTTTCAGGTTTCTTGAAAAGGCAACAAAATTCTGGAAAGAAACTACTTTCCCACAGTATAGACTTCAATTATCTCAAAATAGCTACTGAGCTGGGGAGGGGTCACTTACTCCACATTTGCATACAGATGATCTTGCCAGCCATTTGGTTCTGTGTTGAGAATTCCAATATGACATTCGGCAGTTATTGGAACAAAGACCGAGTTTGCGTCTTCCTTCCATTTATTTCATTTATCTCTGATAGGCTTTGTGGGAACAGTTTGTCTCTAATCCAAGCCATCAGAAAGGCTTTTACACGTTCCTTCTGGCGATGTCTGATTTTCAGTGTTCTTGGAGTAATCAGTTGGCATTTTTTTTTTTTAATTGAGCTCATTGAAAAACAACTCCTCCCCTCGAAGGAATGTTATGTTTTTGAATTTTATTGTTTTGCTCAGAGATTAAGCATTTGTATCACCATACCTGAAATGTACCCTGCCAACCTGTTAGTACCACAATAAAATTGATGTGGCAGTGTTTTAATCCACACAATGGTTTCAGTGTTTATCCCCCTAGCTTTAAAAGCAAAGTGACCAGAGGACATGCAAAAGGCCATATGAAATCTTTAATGTAGTATGTTTCCTGCCATTATGCCGCAGTTTTATTCTGATGTGGTAGGAGCCTAGTTGAATCGGATCTATTAAAAATGAATAAAATAGGATTATTACAATACAGACAAAATAAAATTAACAGAGCTAAATGTTATGGAAACTGCAACTGTCAGCACAAGGCATTATGGGAACTATAATAACATTTAAAAAAAAAAAAAAAAGAAAGAAAGAAAGAAAGAAAGAAAGAAAGAAAGAAAGAAAAGCTACTCAAAGCAACCAAGCATTAATCTTGTCCTAACACAGGGACACTCAGTGTAGTCTAGATACAGTGGGATTTGATTCATAAATCACTTATGCCCCATTCAATTGCAAAATCCATGAAATTTATGTGATTCTAAAATAATATCCAAAAAATAATAAAATAATAAATATATTTTATTATGTGATGATAAAATAATATCCAAAATTCCTCAGTCTTTCCTCCTTCAACACCTACATAACAATCTGAATTTATTTCTGTAGTTCGTCAATATACTGTACAGGGAACCCAAAGAGTCAACCTCAAATAGATCTCTGGAAAAGAAGCAAAGTATAGTATTAGTACAAATTAGAGGGAAACAAAAAATACAGGATTAATGTATACAAAGAAGGGAATACAAAATTCAAGTAAAGAAATTCATAGCTGTGGATGTTTCTGAAAAAGTGTTTTCATTGGAGAGGAAGTAAAAAAAGAGTGTTAAAATAAATATTTTGCTCTTTCTCTACATACTAATTAGTTATTGGTTCTTGGCTTTATACTAACTCTCCTATTTTAGTACTTTTCACATGCCAGACATTTTGTATAAGCATTTTGTATACCTTATCCAGTTTAATGTCTCAGTAGTTCCCTGAGGTACATAACATTAGCTCCATCTTGGAGTAAAGGAAACTGAGGCTTCAAGAAGTTAAGAAGAAAAAAGTAACTTAGCATTTGACCCTACCTCGGCTTCAACACTTTTTATCCCTAGATGTACTACCGCCCTTGAGTATCCCACTTCCTTTAATGCTCACGGAATGCTCAAAGTCAGGCTATAAGCCTTACTATGTGCTACTTGAAGACCGGAATCATATTGACAGTTTTTATACACCATGCTTACCTAGGACAGTGCTTTTGAGGCTCTCAGAAAACAGTTGAAATTATGAAGTTATTGATTTTACCAGCCTTGCAATAAACTCCCAGTTATAATCATTAGAGTATCTCTACAGTGAAGTTCAGGCTTCTGTAAAATTAGATTTGAGGTTCAACTTTGAAATTAGATAGTTTAGGCAACCTCAATAGGGAGCAAGTACAGGGTTTTGATGGACTATTATAATTATGAGGTCACACTTGAGACCCTTCTCCATAGGGGATGAAAAAAACAATATTCCATCCGAATGATTAACTGCTTTCTAAAATGTTGAACGAAAAATTTATTTTCCAATGGGGATCCACACATAAGCAAATTCCATACCATTGAGATGTGTTGGTAGAATGGGACATAAGAAGTGATGCCTATTTTCCTAATATGCTTCACCTTGACCTAGATGTTTGTCTTTCTTCCCTAGTCCACAACTGATACTTCTACTTGAGTACAGGGATGAGTTACTTCAGTTGTTTTAGCTCACAATTGACCAAGAAAAACCCACATGTCCCCCATCCAACTCTCTCAATCTGTTTGTTTAAAAAAAAAATCAGTTCATAGAAAAACGTTATTAATTTTTCTAGTGCAAATATTCTTAATGAAAAAGGGCTATTTTTATAGAGATATTATAAGGTTTTCTCATGAAGTTTGGTAAACTAATAGATAGGACAAATAGATTATATTTGATATAAATAATTATATGCCTAAGCTATAAAACAATCAGGACTGAAGTTGTTACAGACTCCTGCACTGGGTTATTCTGACTTTCATATACTGTGAGATTGTTTAAGGCCATTGCATTACATCATATTACATTATTAAATGTTTGAAAGTGTTTTGAGGAGATGAGATAATTTTACCAAGAAAGAAAAGGAAAGAGTGTATAAAAGCTCAGCATTAAGAGAATATATTTGTTTTCAAAGTTGAATGTGAACAATCATATTCACTATTTTCTTTTTCTTCTTTTTCTTCAAATAATTCACCTGACATGAGGTATCTTCATTACTTATCAACCCCATCAGTTGAAGTTTTACTTTTAGTTGAGATAAAACCTTTATGAAGAAAATTTTCTTGTTTATATTAAGATTATTGGATTTAATCTTTTATTGTAACATCAGATTAAATATGTTCTTGCATTGGAGGACTACTTTTTGTAGTAATTGGATTAAAGGGAGTAGATATTTTATTTCATTTGAGACCACCTTGCTCCCATGTTCCAAAAATATTCATCAAATGCATATTCTGTGTTATGCATGCACATGTTACAGTGCAGGGATATAATGATGAAAGCAATATTATCATTGTCTAGAATAACTCATAAATAAGCTGTCAGAACATTTCAGTTTATTAGGAAGATCATTGAAGGTATACCTACAGCACTGTCAGAATAGGAAGATGGGACACTAGCCAATCTGAGGATTCAGATAGTCTGAATATAATCTATATGTTTAATAATCCATATGATTAACACCCATTCCTCTCACCAACGTTCTTCCTCCCTTCCATCTTCCCTCCCTCTCTCCCATCCTTCCTTCCTTCCTTCCTTTTCCTTCTGTATTGCTCATGCACTTACTATATGCTTGATATCATGCTAGGTATATATGCCTGACATCATGCTAGGTATCAAGGATTTAATAGTAAATAAGCTGATGTGCTCCCTACCACATGAGACTTCCATTTTTGGGGGCAGATGCTCAATTTAACAGCCCCGTGAACTAAAGAGTATGTTAGGAGATATATATAGGACAACAAGTCTACTATGAAAGTATATACTGATAGGGAGAGCCAGGAAAGAATTTCCAAAAAGAGGAATGTACTAATTCAGAAATAAAGGTTGAATAAGAGGTTTAGACATTAGCAGTTTACCAACCCTTAATCAATTAGTGGATTTAAGCATTGATCATCACTGACTGCTTACATTACAATAACAGAGACAAGCATGCATTATATACTCCATGATACAAGAATACTATACAATGTATGATGTATGATACAGTCTTGGAAAGAAAAAAAAAAACGACGGATTCAGATTAAATCTCTAGATCTAGTTAACAAATTATAGTAACTGTGGTGGGCAGAGGAACACGGTAAAACAGGGATGCAATTAGAATTATCCGGGTTGTGGGGAACTCTATAGAACAGTCAATCCACTTTTTTCAATTAATAAATTGCTAAGGATGGAAGAGGGATTTGAGATTAAAGGAGACTTAAGAACATTATCATCACAATGTATTACACTTATTTGGATCTTGAGTCACATAAAGAAATTATAAGTAAAAATAATTTCATGTATATGGAATTCGTGAGGCAGCTGGATATCTGAACACTACTGGATAAAGGTTTTAATTAATATTTAAAAATATGCAAATTATAGTTGTGGTAAAAATAGTCCTTATAATTTGGAATACATACTGAAGATTTTAGAAATAGTATGTGTTGAAATAATACAGGAAGGGGTAAGTAGATGGAGGTATGCGCAAAACAGGATCAGTGTGGGTTAGTGATATTTGAAATTGAGAAATGGAAAATAGGGCTTTTTGAAATTGAGAAATGGAAAATAGGGCTTTATTAAACCATTTTTTCAAATTCTGTGTATGTTAAAAATTTACTATTAAAAGTTGATTAAAAAGGTTAAAGTCCTATATCTCAAGGTTTAAAAATTAACCATGTGGAGAGGCAAAGTATCTCTGGCAGAGTAAACATTATACATAGATATTTAGCTAGAGGTAAAGGAGAATGCCATTTTCAAGGAACTGAAAAATTCAGTACGGAAAGAATGAGAAAGAAGAAACACAAGTTGCAAAATGGGAGGCGTCCATTCATGAAGGATCTTGAAAGCCACATTAAGTTTGGATACTATCCTTAGGAATATAATAAACCATTGAAACATCCTAAGCAGAACTAACCTAATTAGTAGCCTTGAAAATGATTACAGCCTTGAAAATGATTTTGAAGGAACCTAGACAGAAACTATGAAGTTGTTAGACTGTTGGAATGGTGTGGGGAGGAGATGGCAGATGAGATGGAAAGCAGATGGAGTTGAGAGATATGAAGAAGTAGATATGAAGGATGTGCAGGAAAAGGGATCAGAGGTGATTTCCTAGGTTTCAGGCTTGGATGGCTGGGTTGTTAGTGAGGCACTACTGAAACAGGGAACATCAGATCAAGATTAAACTTGGAGGAAAATATGAGGAGCTCTCTGGCTAGATTGAGTTGGAGGTACTTGTAGGTCATTTAGAGTAGTTGTATATGGGTTCAAAACTCAGATGTCCGGGGTTTGGGGTAGAGATTTGGGAGTTATCAGCAACATGTCTTGATTTAATCATTCAAGGAGAATATGTATAATAAAAAGAGAAGAAAACAGGGAACAGAACTTTAGAAATACCAACATTTAGGGGATGAGTAGAAGAAAAGGAACCTATAAAGGTAGAAAGAATGATCATAAAAGTATAAGGAAGATCAGGCTAATCTTCCTTACCATGAAGGCCAAGGGCAGGGAGGATTGCAAGATACATTGTGATTACTAGAATTGAATTCCTAAGAGCACCAAGTAAGGTAAAAATTGCAAATTGTCTATTGTATTTAAGGAAGATCCTTTTTATTCTTACATTGTAAGTAGGTTTTAAAAAAGTGATTAGTGTTAACTTACCTAACACATTTTTTTCTGCCTGTGCTCATGCAACAACAAAAACAACAGTAATATTGACTATTTCTTATAAAAAGCTTACTATGTGCTAAGCACTATATATGAATGGTTCATATATCAGCTGAAGTATTACAATATGGGTAATTAAAGAGAATTTAATTAAAGGACTATTTATGATGCTATGGTCAAGAATAAAGGAAAGCAATGGTTTCCTTTGGTGAAAAATTTGGGGGTTAACAGCAATAGGAAACTGTTATCACCCCTTAGCCTTAAGGTGCAGTAGACAGTGGTTGGGCTGAAGTGGAAGAGCCATGTGAATAAATACTCTTATTCTTTCTTTCTTATTCTTATTCTTATTCTTATTCTTATTCTTATTCTTATTCTTATTCTT
>NC_081561.1:120080498-120115720 GCF_022355385.1 Mustela nigripes
TCTTTTCTGACGAACCAACCAACCTCTTGTTGCTGCTTGAAACCCCACAGAGAGCAAGAATGCCTTATAGTTGTATAGTTCATGCAGGTCAGCCTCCTGAAACACAGATCAGAGTGGAGAAGGCCGGAGAGTGGATCTGGAGAAGGAAGTGTGAAATGTCCAGCACATCCATTTGGTCTTCACAACAATCTTAAATAAATGCCATTATTTTTATGATTCTACAGATGAGGAAACTGAGACACTTGGAGTTAAGGGATTTGCTCATGGTCACACAGATAGTAACAAGTTGCATGCTTAACTCATTAATTTTTATTCTTTCTTCTTCACTAATATGTGTAAGGTTGCAAATACTGTTTCAGATGGATTCTACCAGTTTAATATATAGTATTTCTATCTTTCACTTCAAAAAATATATATTTTCCTTATGGCTTTTGTTTTACCCCTTGATTATTTAGAAGTACATGTTAGTTCACAAATGTATGGAATTTTTAAGAATTATGATTTTTAAATTGACTTCTAAATTTATTTGGATTAGAAAATGAAATGGTTATATCAGTTCTTTGAAGTTTATTAAGACTAATATTATAAACATTTATTTAGTGAATTTTGTAGTAGTTCTCTGTGAACTTGAAAATAAAGTATTCTGTAATTTCTGAATCCAATTATTTATATATATTTAAGCATAATCAAGCTTATTAATTGCATCAATTTAAATTTTCACTATTATGTCACTTTGCATACATTAATTTCTTCCTGTGGTTTTTATGATTTTGCTCTTTATATTTTAAGGCAATGTCAATATATGAATATGTGTTCAAAATTTCTATATTTTTCTGGAATTTTTGTGGTGATGCAGTGACCTCTTTCGTTGTTTTTGTTGTTGTTGTTGTTGTTTTTGGCTTGGGATTTATTTTGTTTGATACTAAGAGAGTAACACCACTCTCTTTTGGCTAGTATTTTACTAATGCATCTTTTTCCATCATTTTACCTTCAATATTTCTGAATTCTGTATTTTAAATGTGTCTTTTGTAAATTGTACTTAGGAAGAAATCCTATGACAGAAATCCGAGAAATTCATCATCTCTGACTTCTTAACAGAGTATTTAAAAAATGTATGCTTATTGTAATAACTGAAATATTTGGATTTATTTCAATAAATCCAATATTTGATCATCCTACTTATTCTACACTTCTTTTTTCTCTGTTCTTATCATCTTTTGGATTTATTGATTACTCTTCTCATTTAGTTTTTTCATTGGCCAGTTAGTAAGATGTAGTTTCTTTTCTGTATTTTAAAAAATAATTATTCTAGAAAATTCAGCATGTTTATTTTTCCAAGATAAATTTAATTATTATTTTTATCCTCTTCTAAAACAATGTAAAGTCCTTAAAATCTTTAAGTGCAATTACTGTCCCACAACTTTGTTATTATTACCATGTATTTTTGTTTTACATTTTATCCCACTATAAGTTATTCCTAGTGCCTCCTGCACTTTATTTCCTCTTGCTTCTTGATCTTCTATCAGGATCATGTTCTTTTTTGCCTGACATATATCATTTAATTTCATTTTAGTGAGGGTCTGTCTGTGAGCCAACCCTAATGTTTTCATTAGATAGCAATATCTTATTTTGTCCTTTTTTGGTAAGATATTTTTACTTGATACAGAAAACTAGATTGAAGAATTCTTTTTTCTTAACACATTGAAAAGATTCCACTTGCTTCTGGCTTGCATTGCTGCCATTGAAAAGTCTGCTGTCAGTATAATTATAGTTTCTTTAAAAGTAAATCTATTATTTTAATTCTGTTTTAAGATATTCTTTATCTTAGTTTCTGTAGTTTTACAGTGATTTGAGTAGGGGATAGATGTCTTTTTATCCATCTTGCTTAATATTTCTTAAGACAGAATTTAACTGATTAAAATGTTACACTTTCTCCTTCTCTCTTCCATGTTTCAACATTTCCTCATCTTTCTGTGTTTCTGTGCTGCAGTTTTCAGATCTCTTTTACTATTTAAGTTTCTAATTTCAATCATTATATTTTTCATTTATAGAAATTGCTTGATTATTTCTCAAATATGGCTGGCAATTTTAAAGTTCCTTGATCTTTATTTATATTACTGATCTTTTCATTATTTTCTAAACATAATAAAAATACTTACATTCTTTTTAAAATTTATTTTTAATTTAAATTTGATTAATTAACATGCAATGTATTATTTGTTTCAGGGGTTAAAAATACTTATATTCTGTTTGATAATTTCAATATCTGAACTACTTGCATGTCTGATTCTGTTCTTTATTGTTTTTGTGTTGCATTTGGTGATTTATTTATGTTTTGTAATTTTGGCTAGAAGAAACTATTTCCTGGAGTTTGGGCTATAGGAATAATTCAAAACTAAGCTCATGTGAAGAGTTTCATTTTTTTCTGCTAGTTGTAGTTTAGAAACACTTGAAATTCTTAGCTTGAGATTTTTTCAGATTAAATAAGTATATAAATTTTACATAAAATGAAGTCTACATTGTGGTTAAAAATTGTCAAGAGTGTTCAGAACCAAGGTAGTTCTCTTTGCAGTCCCATTTTGAAGGGTGGGCATTTGGATAGAATTATCTTAACCTCATTTTCACCATTCTGCTGTGATTGTAGCCTTTTGAACTCCAGTTTTATGGCAAATATCTCATCATATTCTCTGAATAAGGAGATACTGGGCCTTTTCCCACCTCTTATCCACCCTCTTCAATTTTAAAGCCATAAAAAACAACTGGAAATATATCAAGATTTGGCAAATGCTCACAAAGTAAAAGCCAATTTTACCTTTTGGGTTTTTGCCTTCACTCAATATTTCTTACTTTCTCATCAACTCACAGATAAATTAAAATTTTTATTTGGTCTTTTTTTCTGTTTGTTTTTTGGAAGAATTATTTAAGATTCAATCAGGGCACTTAGTTTACCAGGTTGCTGGAAAATAACTTGGCATTATCCATGACCCTGGGAAATCTTTTATTTTTTTTTTTAAGATTTTTTATTTATTTATTTGAGAGAGACAGTGAGAGAGGTCATGAGCGAGGAGAAGGTCAGAGAGAGAAGCAGACTCCCTGTGGAGCTGGGAGCCCGATGTGGGACTCGATCCCGGGACTCCAGGATCATGACCTGAGGCGAAGGCAGTCGTCCAACCATCTGAGCCACCCAGGCGTCCCTGACCCTGGGAAATCTTGATGCAGTATTTCAGAGGATTGGTAGGTGGTTTAAGTAAGATGGTAGTAGACTGAAGAGCGAGAGAGTGTGAGGCTATGTGGTGGTAAAGGAAGGGGTTCAGGGCTACTAATCTATACGTGGACCCATTCTAGTCTCCTTTTTTCTCTTTTGCATCCACAGAGTCCATACTTCAAAACTCTACCAGATACTACATTATCTATAATTTTAGCCTTTATTCATTATGGATTAAAACACTAACAGCCTCTTAGAGCCCATTGAAACCAAATTTTATTCTGTTCAAGATTCAGAGCCAGGTAATAAATCTTTATATGATTTACTGATTTTACTGATTACTGGAATGCTATGATATTTTCCTCAATATTCTCTGATTATCTTCATTATATTCCAAGTCTTATATTACCATGTGAGCTCACTGTCAGTCTTGGGTCTCTTTGGGCTAAACTGGCCTTTTTGGAAGCAGTCCTCCCTCTGTCAAGAGATGCCATTTCCGGATCTGTGGATTCAGCATAGCTGAATGGAACAGGCAGCCCAGCAGGAGCAGCAGCAAACCGTAAAATCCACAATTTTAAAGTGTCAGGATAAGTATTTCATGGATCCATCCTGTTACTCTAAAATCAGATCAACTGGGAACATACTTTCCAGCCAAATTTTGACAGGTGCAGCTACTGCCATGGCTCTGCTGTTCTTTCTCTAATCTGCCCATCTGCTCCCAGGATTCCTCTGTTTCCCTTAGAAATATTCCCTCTTCTGCTTTCTTTAGCCTCAAAAATTCCGGTTTGTCATTTAAGACAAGGTCCACACAAATAAGTCAAAGCAGGCAGGAACAGAACTATTATATGTAATTAGAGTGGTAAAGGCAGCCAGTCTGAATAATTCCATCCTGCAAATTGGTTGTCTTGTCTTTATCATTCTTATTTACCCAATATACTCTGATTTGGGGGGGGGGGGATTTTGCCTACTGTACATAAGCAAATAAGATAGCTAATTAAGTTGTTAGTAATGGATAAAAATGCCTAATGGATTTATTTATACAAAATTTTCCGTGAATATTATCTAAATACGAAACACTATTTTTCTTTCACAGTAGTTAACAAAAACACATATTTTGTGCTTTCAAGAGTTTGCTAAAATTAATATTTATTAATGACATCATTATCATTATTTAATTTTGGCATGAATTATTTTGTTGAATCACAAGAAGAATTTGCCACATCACTGGTTATGTTGTATAACCTTGTAGGGTAGACTAGAAATTGCTTACAAGCTATACAAAAAGAGGAGATGGGTTAAATTTTGTTCATGGGCTGGAATTTCCTAACCTCTGCCTTAAAACAATCTTGTAAGAATGAGTTATTAATCTCAGTTTTCAGAAGGAGTGGAATAGAAGAACTTGGGTCAAAATAGCAGAGCTTTCAATACATTTCTAAAATTCTTTCTCTTATTTTACAAAAGCCTATCTCTCTCTCCTTTTCTCTGTTGTGCAAGTTTCTAGGTGGAGCAGGGACCTTCCAGGGTAAATGACACCTATATGTTTTAAAATCCTGTCTATAAAATCTTCTCCTCTCTGGGTCTGGGGATTCATGTGGCTGGTACTTCCCAACCTCTCTGAAAGCAAACCTATCTAGGCTGATTTATCCCAGACCTTCAGAGCAATAGTGAAATAGATTAAGTGTATCTCCCATCCCTTCTCTCTTGTTAGTCAAGTACTCTTACATTCTTACAGTCTTCACATTCTCCCTAATACCCTGGGAAAGCCATATTCAATGAGAAATCCAATGTTATAATATAAATTGTTAATAAATAAAGAGAAAGATGTTATCCTTCCCAAGGATTTGCAGTTTTACTAAGGACCAACCCCTATACCACAATATTTAATATCTTATTGCTATTTCTGTTATCTATGAGTAATGCAGATGGGAAGAATATTTTTGGTTTCCATAAACAGATGACCATATTTTGTATCTGCTCATAAAATTGACTTTAATGTTCCTGAATTTTAAAGTATTACTTAGTTTACTGGCGAACTTTAATCCACCTTGGTGGAATCTTACTTTTTAATAATGAAAAAAGTGAAGTAAGGCCTAAAGAATTGCATATCTAACTGTTTCAATGAAATGTTTCTATTTTAGTATGAATTATATTTTTTAAGCAGTTTTATATCACAGGGCAGTAAGTTTGTATTTGTGAAGTATTTTTAAGCTCAGTAAAAGTATAACCCAAAAGACAATACGGTATAGAGAAATATGCCCTAGACATTTTGGAGCATTCTCTTTTCCAGTGTCAAGAGTAGAATATGTGAAAATATACTGAAAAGATGGTAGCATGTGTGTGTGTGTGTGCACATGTGTGTGTGTGAAGAGAGAGAGTGAGTGTGCACACCTTTTTGGGTACTTGTATAACTATAGAAAAGGGACAGTGTATCAGTTTTCTACTGTTGTAACAGACTACCCCCAAACCTAGTGGATAACCACTCATATGCTGATGATTCTGCATTCTAAGCTAGGTTTAGCTGGTGATTTTCTGCTGATCTTACATGGAGTCACTCCTGTGCCTATGGTCATCTAGTGGCTCAGTTGTGACAGGCTGGCCCATGATAACATCATTTACATGAATAAGGGTTATCTAGGGCTCTTGAGGGAGACTGCTTAGTTCTTCTTTGCACAGTTTCTTTGGAAGGGTAGTCTGAGTTTCTTACATGGTGGTAGTACTATTCCAAAAGAACATGCCCCAGTGTTTTTAGCATTTGTTAAGCCCCTTCTTATGTCATACTTGTAATATCTACTGGCCAAAACAAGGCATGTGGATATGATGAGCATCATTGTGAAAGCGGACTACACAGAGATGTGGATACCAGGTAGGGTAATTCATTTGGGAGTAAAGTTATGGTTATAAGATCCTCCTCTAAAATGTTAAGCTGAAAAGGTATCTTTTTTTTTTTTTATAATCACAGAACAAATAGATCCATAATGCATGTTTCACAACTTTATATAGCTAATTTCCAGTATTACTATGTTTAATGTTCTTTGCTGTGACATTTTAAGCAATTATAATTGTTTTCCTAAGATGTCATAGCCTTGCATGAGGGTAGGGAACACGTAGGGAAACTATATTACAATTCAGAAGCAGTACCATCAGTGCTTTATAGTGCTTAAGAGAATTTTGGTTGAAAGCATGAACTTTATTTGCCAACCCTGCCACTTGCTTTCTTGGACAAATGCTAAACATCTCTGTCTCCATTTCCTCAGCTATAAATATTGATAGCAAGAGTTTGAAGGACATTTATATACCTCTTCCCATGACAGGCTCATATTATACCTGATAAAATATGGTAGTATTATTATTTAATACTTCTCTGTGTATTCTTCCTAGATTCTTCAACTATTCTTCATAGAAATATCTGATCAGTCTTTCCTTTACTAACTTAAAAATAATTAAGTCATTATTATATATTATGTGAAGGCACCACCACCACAGAAGACATGTAGTTATATCCCCAGTAAGTTCCATTTCCATGTGAATCTGTTGGCTTGCATCCTCTTGATTCTCCTTACATTTCCCAATTTCCTAACAATTCCAATGAATTAACATTACTGGGGATCATAAACATTTTTTTAAAAAAGATTGTTTGTTTATTTATTTATTTATTTATTTGACAGACAGAGATCACAAGTAGGCAGAGAGGCAGGCAGAGAGAGAGAGAGAGAAGGAAGCAGGCTCTCTACTGAGCAGAGAGCCTGTGAAAGGCTTGATCCCAGGGCCCCGAGATCATGACCGGAGCCGAAGGCAGAGGCTTTAACCCACTGAGCCACCCAGGTGCCCCGGGGATCATAAACATTTTATAGATGTTTGTGTGCTCCTATGTCTTTTATAAAGTCCAAGGTGGCAGATTTAATGGCAACAACTGAGGATTTGGGATCAGCAAGACGTGGGTGGAAATCCAACCACTGTCACTTAGAGCTATAGGACTTTAAATTTCAGTTTTTCATCTGTAAAATTGGGCTAATAATATAGTCTTAGAAAGGTTGTAAGAATTCAAAGGGATAATGTTTATAAAATGCCCAGCACATACCTAGGCTGAATAAATGGTAATCCTTACAAATAAATTTACATGTACTTTTGCAGGGTTATGTGGATTCATTATATAATCACAGCCTAAAAATCAAGCCTTATGACACCTTGGTGTATGAAAATATTTCTGCTGCCAAAGCTATCACTGTAAGTTTTAATCAAAGATTCCAGATAACTGTGATTACTTTGCATTTCTGTGTCAAGATTGCCTGAGGACATATCCAAGAACAAATAGCCTACTGTCGGATGGAAATATGGAAACAGACTTTGGAATGCTAGCATGCAGTTAGCTCACCATGACTGTTTCTGAAACACTTCAAAATTACTCCAAAAAACATAAAAGACAGAAGGAAACATCGGGGAATATTTATGGAAAATAATCAAGAGAAGATAAATTAGCTTTAGAAATGTTCTATAATAATTTCAACTTATATGCTTTTTCAAATGAACATAATCTTTTTAGGATTTCAAGGATAACTATACAAAGCAAAACAAATATCTAAGCCCAAATTGAACAAAACCCCATTCCTTCCCCTACCCTAAAGACATGGCCTAATTATGTTCAACCTACTTTAAAATGGCATTAACTCTTTAAAGCCTTCAGGTTAGTATTTAGTAACCTGCATCTTCACTTCAACTAATGGAATCCTAGTAGACTCATAGCCTTAAAAATCTTTTTAGAAACCTCAGGATTCTGGAGGGCCATGGTATAGTAGAAATGAAAGGTATATTTGCCTTACCTACCAATTTCAGTCAGGTTTCTTGGTTCCTTTGAAAGGCCCAAGATGCCTGACCTGGGCACCTGGGAATGCATACTGTAGGGTTAGCCTCTCATAGATACAGAGCGGAGCAGAGGAAAGGTGCAGTTGCAGATTGAAATGGGATGGTCGGGGTATGTTTTATGGTGAAGGAGAGCAAAGAATGGAAAGAGGTCAAGAAACCAACCATACCGACATTCAGAAACATAGCGGTTTAAGCAGAAGGGACAGTGGGTTCAAAGGCCCTAAGGGGGAGTAGGTTTAGCAAGTTCTGTGATGGCTAGAGGCTACTTTGGCTGAAGCTGACTAGGTGAGGATGTGGTGGTAGGAGGGAGTGTCAGAGGGGAAACGGTTGAGATCTATGGGTCATTATAAGGGTTCGGATGTGCTGTGTGTAAGATGGAGAACCTTTGTAGTGTTTTACAGAGTGACACTGCATGAGGTTTTAAAAAGATCCATCCAGCGGCTGAATGGGAAATAATCCAGGAGGATGGTGTTGGGGGAGACAAGGGCAGAAGTTCATAAACCAGGTAGGAGGCTTTTGTAGTAATCCTGGCAGGGGATGATGGTGTTTCAGACCAGGAGGGTAACAGTGGAGATGGTCAGAAGTGTTGTATTCTCAGTATATTTTGAATGTAGAGCCAACAGGATTTCCTAATCGAAACTAACGAGGACTTTCTTGGCATGTCAACTTCATTTTAGTGCTGTGAATCACTTATTCCAAATTTCTAATAATTAGCTGAGCAAACCATTTTAATCCCTTCTCAAGCTTCTCAAGGCAGCACACTGAATCATGCAGTGATGAATTTGACCTTCCAGACACACTGGGACTGAGGCAGAAAGAGTTTGAACATTGACATCTTCTTGTAAGGTAATGCCCTAGGTAAGGGACAAAGAGTCTCACAGACAATGAGGTAGTGATAGCTGACAAAGGGAGGCTCTCAGGGTTGGGAATGAGAGATCAGGACTCAGGGTCGTTTGCGTCCTCTGAAGCCTTTTATTTATTCCTATTCCAGTTTATAGGGTGTCGCTCTTTCTTCTTCAATACCACAACTTCCTTAAAAGGAGACTGTGAGGCTATGAACTTCATACTGTAGAGATGATCCCTGATTGTATAGTTTTAAGGCTGTGAACTTCAGTAGACAGAATTCAACAAATTATTTGCCTTAACCTTAAGTGTGGTTTTTGGTCACTTTGGCCCTGACGTTTGAGGACTTAATAAATTCATTAGTATCTTCAGAGGAAGGCGCTAGGTATCAGGTTGTTCCTTAAGCCAAACATTTAGGGATATAACTTGTTGTTCTCTCTTCAGTCTGTTTAATGTCACTAAAAGAAGTGCCAACAACAGGTCTTGACTCTCACAATTTCTTTGTTGCAGTGTGGCCTTCCATGTCTTGCCCTCGTGCTGCAGCCCCCTCCTGAGGACTTATTTTTGTTTGTTAGGTTTTGTGGTTGCAAGCACAAAGCCAAGTCTGATTGACTAATTTAAGCTGCAAATAAATTTATTGGAAGGTAGCTCATCGAACTGACAAATGCACGGAAGGGTTAAGTTCAGGAAGGGCTACAAGTAGGTCCACTTGGAGCAGGCATTTGGTCATGCATCAGAGCAGCCTTTTTTTGATGATTGCTGGAGGCTTCCAGCCTCTGCTTGCTAATTGGAGATGATGTGGCTCTGGTCTGGCCTCTACCCCAGACTCTAATCACTGAATATTTGCATTGTGGCTGCAAGACCTTCAGTCCCTGGTGAGAGGGAGCATCTATTTGGCTAATCCTAGGTTAAATACCCAGGTCAGTTTAAAAGGAGAGGGAGTTCTTAGAAATCAGGGAGGTAAACTTCCTTTGCAATATACAAAGGAGGATTTTCTTCCAAAAGAAAATATTTGGATCCTAAGTAGCAAAATGTGGTGGCCATATCAAAACTAAATAATGCAACTGGAAACATCTGAAAGGAATCACCTTTGCTTTGAACAACATAACGATTTGCATATACCTTGCATTTGCCCTAATGGACTCACGCCATGCTTTTGCCTCAGATACTTTTCTTTTTAACATATTAATAGTACTAACGTGGAAATTTCTCCCTTTTAAAAAAAATAACTTTTATGAATTCTTCCTTATTTATCATTTCCTTCCTCTTCTTATTCAATTTTTATTTCTCCCAGGGTGTATCCTTTTCTTCCCCCTCTTCCTTTTTCTTTTCTTTCTTCCTTCCTTTCTTTCTTTCTTTTTGCATTTTTTATTATTTGACTTTATAATTTTTTACTTATTAAAAAAAAACTTGTTTTTTTTCTTTCTTCTCTAATTATAAGAAATGTGATGGTTAGAACCTAAGCAACGTTATGTAGATTCTGTTTATTTTCAAACCTTTATCATTAGCCCCTCTCCTCCACCCCATGACCCTGACTACCATCACTTTCAGTTTTCTAGCATTTCCTAGGTATCCAAGATCCCCACATATACCAAAGAGACAGCAATGGAAAGGCAGTGTAGTATAATGGCTGAGGGTGTGTCCCCTGGAGTCAAACTGCTGTTATCAATTATATTATATAATAATAAAGCCTACTTCACTGACTTGTTTACAAGTTTAAATAAATTATTTTATGTGTTTACAACAGTGTCTGCAATATCGTAAACAAAGTACAGATGAGAAGCTATCGTTATTACTGTTTTCTGTATTAAATTATATCCACTCTTTGTCCCATTATTCCAAGGCCCTCTTCTATTTCTAAAGTGTTAAGATGATGTAATCAGCATAATATGTTCATGGATTTAAATGCTTTAAGATACGATCTCAATCCAGGCAACATATCTCTGTTTCAGCATGAGGTTTATAGAACCACAAATGTCTTAACCAAAAGAGGTGTTAATGTCTTTTTGGCACCCTGGTGAAGGTGTCTATTTAGAAAATGGGCCTCTGAGCTTTTTGATATTCAATGTAGATAACACTACAACTTTAATCTCTAGAGTTTTCCTTTTAATTAGATCTTTTAAACCCTTAGGTATCTTCTCCTACTCCAGACTCCCAACATTTTATTCTGAAAATTTTCAAAGATCCCAGTGAACGCTCTCATTTCTACTGTAGATTCCTAGAACTACACTGTCATCCCCCCCCCCCCCCTGCTCCAATGTGTGTATCACTAGACTTAGTTGTAGCAGGGAAGCAACACAGAAAGTGCAAAGAACATGGGCTTTATGTTCAGAGGTCTGCATTTGAGTCCCTTTTCCTGGCTTTAGAGCTGTTTTACTAGGGTTGATTTCTTAAACTTGTTGAGTTTAGTTTCTTTATCTGTAAAATTTGAACACTAATACTGACTTTGAAGTGTTGCTTTCAAGATCAAATGAATCAAATGACAGCTTAGATGTATAATAGACACTAAATAGATGTTAATTCTCTCATTGTACTTTTTTACTGTGTTTATCATAGTCATTTTTAAATTGGTTACATTCCAGACCACTGGCCTTTGTGTAGTATTTTTCATCTTTCAAATCTATAAAAGAAATTGGCACAACTGATTTAAACAACTGTGTTGGAAACTAAATGTTGTGATAATTTGCTGTGGGGCAATCCATTTTGATTATATACTTTCATGACCGTTATGTGTTCGGTTTAGTTTTGGGGGCTTTCCTTGTCATTTCAATGAAAATTTTATTGTTTAAACCTCTCTCTTTTATTTTCTTGGCATGAGATTGGCATTTGTTTCTTTGCTTTGAAACATATTTGCCTTTGTTAATATTTACCTTTGGCCTATTCCCTTATCTCTGTGACCTTTTCCAAATCTTTTATTTCTGCTAAAATTTATTTTTTCTTATTTGTGTGTGTGTAATCTAGGCTTGTTATACCTGAATGCTTATTTTCCTCCAAATCCCGTTGCTCATTCTTACCCTATCTCCTTCTTTGAGAATTTCTTGATCTTATTCATGAATTCTACAATCAGGAAACACTTTTGCTATTTTTCTGCTTGGCTCCTTTTTCCATTGGGAAAGATGCAGACATTTCCTCCATTAATCAAGCTGCTGCTTGTGCATTTTTACATGTTATTCTTACTGTTTTTGTAGCATTGTAGTGCCGCTTTTTTTTCCCTTCTATGTTTTCAAGCTACATTATTGAAAGGTGCTTTAATTGAAAGGTGACAGTGATTCAATTTTTCTTTTGTTGTTTATACCATTTTAATATGCTACTGCATTTACCTGATCTGGTCTTAACCTAAACCAATCCACTCTAATTTTCTCTACACAAAACATTTCAGAAACAATTTATTTTGAACAACCACTTAGTAAGTTATCATTATTAAGTTAGTATTTTTAATTTAAGTTTTAATACACTTCTTTAAAAGATGGCTTGTTATTTGATAAATTCTAGCAAATATGGTAGTTTATACTTCCATTTCTCTATTTACCTCATATATATTTTAGTCATAACTGGTGATAGTTATTTGATTTATGGTTGTAACCAAATAGATAGGGTTAAGATTCTAATTACTTGGTACCCTTAATTATAAGAAAGAGCTGTGAATAAAAAGGAAACAATAAAATTTCAGGTTTGGGAAATGCAAAAAATACCCCAGATCTGAAGAAGATATACAGAGGAAAATGTACTAGGCCTACATATGCTTCCAACCCCAGTGCTATTCTTTCCTGGCTCTTCATTATGAGAACCTCGTGGGGTTTCTGTAGGTAAAACCCATCATGTTGGAAGGGGCTTTCCTGAGACTGTGGCCCTGAGGAATTTCTCAAGTTCATGCAAGTCAATACTCAACTTCCAAATTATCATTCAATTACCATTAATATTGCTAGTTTTTGGTCCTGTGGCTTCTTCTGCAATTAAAAAGATTGTGCCATGATTCTCTGTCTTCCCTTGTCTCTCCAAACTTTAGGGGTAGTGATTTGTCCTCCGGTTCTCTACTGATTCGAACAAAAGTCATTAATTTTCAGTTTGGTTAGCCATTTTTTTTTTAAATTTCCAAGGTCTTTCTATGTGCAGCTGAAACCAGAAATCCTAGATTGTTTTACAACACGTGGTATTGGAAGGTACTGGATATCTATACAAAACAAAAAGGGATCTCCATCTGTGCCTTGCATCAGTTTTTTTAAAAAATCACTCAAAATGGAACATAGACCTTAATGTGAAGCCTAAAACTATAAAACTTCTAGAGGAAAACACAGAAGAGAATCTTTGTAATCTTGGTGTAGGCAAAGTTCTCTTAGAGATGACATTGAAAACATGATCCATAAAAGAAAAATTTGATAAATTTGATCTCACCAAGATTAAAAATACCTGTTCTTCCTAAGGCACAGTTTTAAAAAATCAAAAAAACAAGTCAACGGCATAAAAATATTTTCAAATCCTTATATCTTTTTTAAAAGACTAGTGTCCCGAATATAAAAATAATTCTCAAAGCACAATCATTAAAAATGGAACAGATTTTAAAGAATTAAAATATTTAAATATACACTTCACCAAGAAGAGATTTGAATAGCAAATAAATGCATGCAATTCTAAATATCATTTGTCATTAAGAAAATGCAAATTAAATCCACAATGAATACTATTACATACTGCTAGAATGGTTAAAATACAAAAACAAAACTGCTAGTACCCAGTACTAGCAAAGATGTAGAACTGGAATGCTCCTATATTGTTGATGGGAGTGGATAATAGTATGACTACTGTGGGAAATAGTTCAACTTAATTTCTTATGAAATTAAACGTATGCTTACCATAAGCTGTAGCATTACCATTTTTAGGTAACTTAAAAGAAGTGAAATAGCTTTACCTTAATATATATCGCAGTTTTATCTGTAATAGCTCCAAACTGGTAACTAAAATGTCTAACAGCTGGTGAATGCATATACCAACCATAATCCATCCATAAAATGGAATACTGCTCAGCCATAAATGAAATGGACTATTGATACAGGCAATGACATGGATGAATCGAATCTCACAGGTATTGTATTAGGTGAACAAAACCCAACACTTCCAAATGGCTCTATGTTCAATGATTCCATTTGTATAACATTCTGGAAAAGGCAAAAGAATAGGAGAGAAAACATCAGTGGTTCAGATAATAGATGCAGAGCAATGTCTTGGGCTGCTACAGCAAAAATGTCATAAGACTGAATGGCTTAAACGCAATAGAGACTTATCTCTCACAGTTCTAAAAGCTAGGAGTCTAATATCAGGGTATTGGAAAATTCAGTATCTGGTGAGAGCCCAATTTCTGGTTCATAGATGGCAATCTTTTCGCTGTTCCTACACATGGTGGTAGAGCTCTGTGGGGTCTCTTTTTTAAGGGTACTGATTCCACCAGTGAAGGTTCTACCTTCGTGGCCTTATCACCCATCTCCTAGTACCATCACATTGGGCATTGGGTTTCAGCATATGAATTCTGAGGGTGGGGGATACAAACATTCAATCTGTAGAGGGGAGGACTTGATTACAAAGAGACACAAGAAGGTTTTATGGAGTGATGGGCCTGTCATGTTTGTTGGGTTTTAGTGAAGGTTACATAATTCTATACAGTTAAGGGAACCCATAGAACTGCACATAGAAAAACACTAAAAAGTGTGAAGTTTATTGTTTATGTAAATTGTGCATTAATTAAAAAAGAAGTCAATAGATAATCTGTTAAGTTAGAAATCAAGAGTTAGCAAAAATGTTAGCATAATATATATATATTTATATTTATATATGTATATATATGTGTGTATGTGTAATATTCTGTTTTCTTTTTAATTTTCTAAATATTGCCCTTAGGGCAAATTTGGTACATGTTATTTCATGAGGTTTTTTTCACTCTTTGTAATGCCACCAACTTTCATATTTAAAGAAACAATATTTATTAAATAACAGTTGATATAGAATATAAGGCTCTTTTTATATTTATTAATGAGACTTTCAGTCAATATCTTTTTTTAAAGCTTATTTATTTATTTAAGTAATCTCTATACCCAATGTGGGGCTTGAACTCATGACCCCAAGATCAAGAGTTGCATGCTTTCCAACTGAGACAACCAAGGACCCCTAGTCAATATATTCTAATGGATATTATCTGCTATATTCTACTATATCTAAACAATAATGATGGTACTACAGGGTTTTCAAAGTTTATAATTTCAAATTAACCATAAAAATAGACATGCTTTCTTCTGTGTGTCTACTACCTGCCACTCTGAGAATGTATACCTATTTATTTTGTTTCTACTATGTAAGATAGTAGAAGCATAATTTTAGTAGGTCACATGTAGAATGTTTTAATCACAATTATTACCTAGGGGTCTGGGAAGGCACAATAGAAGCTGGTTGGACATTTTAATTTAGTTTTTCAACTCTCAAAGCTGATGATCCAATGATGGATTTTTCTCTAGGGGAAAAATGCATATTCTATATTCTAGTTAAGGATTATAGCAACTTAGATATTTTTTTCCTATGATTCCGAGGTATTTTAAGAGTTGTGCAAGGCTATATCTCCCAGTAATATTATAACCCAACAGTTCTGTTTCATCTTGAGTGGTTTGGTCATTGGACAATTCTTCACCCACAGGTTTTGATGGAGAGGCTAATTATCCTTACAATGAACTAAACCAGTTCTCATGACTTTCCTACCATGGGAATGAGACTGTTAGTAAACAAACCATGGTAATTTATTTATATAACTGAGGATATATAATCCCATTATATTTAAGTTTCTACTACCACAAACTAAGTAGTTTAAGCAAAATAAATTTATTGTCTCACAGTTCTGGAGGGTAGAAATCCAAGATAAAAGTGTTGGCAGAATTACGTTCTACTCTAAAGGCTCCCTGGAAGGATCGGTACCAGACCTCTTTCCTAATTATTTCCTAGTTATTTTCACATAGTGTTTTCCCTGTGTGCATGTCTGTATTCAAATTTCCTCTTTTTATATGATTATCAGTCACATTGGATTAGGGGCCCATCCTATTCCTGCATAGTCTCATTTTAAGTAGCTGTATTTACAATGGTCCTATTACCAAGTAAGGTCACATTTTAAAGTACTGGGGGTTAGGACCTCCTCATATGAATTTTGTGGGGGGATACAATCAACATATATATCTGTATTGACACTTGTCCAATGCCCGAGGCAGAGGCTTCAGCTAAGGACAGCAAACTCTTCTGACATATGATTTCCATGGCATGGTTGCAGACTACTGTAAAAAACTAAGAGCATTAGAAGCAGACCAAGCCAAGTCTAAATTCTGACTTCAGATTTAAAGAGGCCTTCACATTTCTTATGTGGTATCTGCTTAACAAATAAGACACTTTGATTTTTGTCATTAGTGATAGTGTATTCCTACTTCTGTTTCTCTTTGCATTAAGCTGTTTTTGAAGCAGTTACAGAAACAGATCAGAACTTTAAGATGAAAGATCAGTAGCCATTGCTTATGTTTCAACTTTTTCTTTGTCTCCATAAAATTATGAAAAAGATTAATTTATATCTTTAAAAGATTCTTCTGCAACAGAGCAGTTTCACTTTTCCTTCCATGCAGTTATTATTATTAGCTGAAATTTTTTTCCTATCTTGTTTTCATAGCATGATGCAGCCATGGTTCTCGACTACAAATGTTTGATGAAAAACTGTATAGGAAAGGGAATTTTGGAAAGTCCATGTGCCAGATATAAAATGTCAACAAGTGTTTGTTCCTCTTGCTATGGTTGTCATTTTTCAGGCAGTATGCTGAGTGCTACTTACTGCTTTATTTTCCTTTGATTTATGTTCATATACAGTAGACATTTTTATCTTTTTATTCTCTTCATATAGTATTTAGAAATGACATTCTCTACTTATTCTTCTTTTCTTAGAATTTTTTTAATATTCTCATCATTTATGTTATTCTCTATCCTTTTCCTTCTTTTTCTCCTTTCAGACTTTTTTGAACTCTTTGAAACTGAACTCTGCTTTTGGTGACAATGTAACTTCATAGACAGGAATGATTACTCTCTCTATTAGATCAAAACTGAGGGTTGAGGTAAGCTATTTTCAGAAACCAGACACAAACAGGATCTTTTGCTGCCTTAGGTCTGGCCCTCAGGCAGCCATGAAGTCTCTAAAGGTCATTCAACTGAAATAGAGTCCTCTCTGGGGAGTCACTGCTCCTGACATTCAATTAAGTTATTCAGGGTGTCCACCCTGTGAAGAGAAGCTTTGTATTGCTTCTGTGTAAAACAGTGAAAGTAAATGAAATCTTGTACACTTGAGGATTCTGTTTCTAAACAAGACCAGTAGAGGACTTTAGTTTTCTAGATAACAAGAATCATGCAATTTCTAATTTGATGTGGCACCTAAACCATTGCATTGTGAGCCTTCTCTAAGGACCAGATCAAACAATTAACCATTGCTTCTTGAATTCACATCCTTCTGGACCACTGAACTCCTCATTCATGTAGACTCAGCAGAAATCTTTATCCAAGATCCTTCCCAGCTTTTATGTCTTGGTTTAAAAAAAAAACAAACAGAAACACTGAAGTTAATGAAGATTTCCTGTAGTCATGAAGAAGTCATAAGTAATATCCTCACTCTCAGAAGGATATTACTAATGTGATCAAAGAGGCACATGAAGTAGTGGAACAGGTTTCTAAACTCTGCTCTTGGGTACACAAAAGCCCCATGAAGATGCTTTAGATGATGAAGCAGCAAATTATTTACTACCTAACAGTCAAAATTGTAATTTCCCAAGAAACTCATTCATCATTTTATCATTTTATATAATGATATACATAATATCCAATATATGATATTAAATTATATCTCTATATAAAATTTATCTTACATAAAATCCCATTATATAAAATGTCATTTGAAAATATGAACAGGTAAGAATGTTTATATCATATATGTACCTTAACATATTTGGTTATTAATAAAAACTAAGTAGGGGTGAGAAACAATGTTGTCTTCTAGACTTCTTTTTTTAAAAGAAAATATTTGAACCCTGTTCCTTCCCAACTAGATTGTGAGTTCCATGAAGCATTTTTTAATGATTTTTTTATTTATTTCATTATTAGTTGCTGATTTGCCATGACTGGCACATCATAGGCACTCCACAAATTCTTATTAAATGAGTAATTGAATGAATTGGTGAATGAGTCAATAAACAGAGAAATTAACCATCTTATCTCTAAGATCCGCCAATACTCTGTTTTGTTATGCCAGACCAGCTTCCAACAACCTGACTTTGGACAAGATGGCTGACATGGAAATGAAAGAGTTACATTAGAAGTGGGCTGAGTATAGCTTTCCCCTTCTTTGTTGGGAAGTTAGAAGTTCTATTCTTATTCTGCCCTCATTCTGAGCAGCAATGACCTAGTATACATTGGGTAGCAAGTAGGCCAGCAGATACTACCCTTTCATCTTGAGTCATAAAAGTTGGCATTTTGGATTTTTGACATTTAGCTAAGTCTTTGTGACAGCACTCTCCCCAGCTTCCTACATGACATGTGGGATGAAATCCGGTATAGCAAAGTTCCATATGATTTCTTGCTGCATGTGATATGCAATAATAGATTGGATGAGTAAATTTCTTTTTTTTTCCACTATATACATAGATGCAAAACTACAAATAGAGAAATAAAGCATGACACAATCATGCAACTGCTAGAGATATACATTATATCAAGAGCCATATCAAGAATATAAGAAGACATATTTATATAATGTATTTTAGCATATTTTCCATAATTTTTGGCTAGTAGCATGAGGACTTAGAGATATATATGTAACATATGATAATATTATGAAAAAATTTAACTTTCTGTTTCAATTCAGCAGTTATTTAACATAGTACTATGTATACAGCAGATATTAAAAATGGGTCAAAAGGGTTGCCTGTGTGACTCAGTTGGTTAAGCATCCAACTCTTGATTTTAGCTCAGGTCATAAACTCAGGGCTGTGAGACTGATCCCTGCACTGAGCTCCACAGTGAGTGTGGAATCTGTTTAAGATTATCCCTTTCCTTCTGCCCCACCACCCCTTCCCTAAAATAATGGGGCATGATATGGACCTTAACTTCAAGAAGCCCATAACAAAGATTTTATAAGAACACAAATAATTGTAATTAAGACCAAATAAATAAGAAAAGTACAAAAAATTTAAATGGAGTTTAAAAAGCAGAAAGTAGTTCATGTAACTGAGATTAATGAAAAAGATGGCATTTAAGATGGACATGAAGAGATATGATTTTATTTGGTGGAAATAAAAGTACTAGAGAAGGAAGAACATGAACAAAGCTGTTACCATGGAAAGTGGTCTATATTTTGGAATAGCAAATAGTTAAATGCCTCCAGATATGAAGGTACACTTGGAGAAGTAGTGGGAAATAAAGTTAGAAGGATAGGGAGGTCTTACTGCAGAAGTGGCTAAATACTAGGTGAAATACCCAGACTCATTTGGCTGGGAATGTGGCACCCCTAAAAGCGTTTGAGGGGAAGAAGAATAGGTTTGGCACAATGGTTTAAGAAATGTGGTCTGACAGAAATCAGGCAGAGAAAGAGAAAAGGGAAGATGAGTTCTGATTTTACTACAATTCTCTAGTCCCTGGGTTAATGAGAGGGGATTGGAGAAGTGTTAGCCAGGGTTTATATGGGAAACAAATGGCACATTCAAATTTGAGGAGAGTTTAATAAAGGGACTATTTTTAAAGGTCTGAATAGTTGGAGGGGGGGGTAGAAATCACAAGGAATACATAATGCAGTTATTTGGGATTTATTAGAACTAGGAACATTACCATGATGTGAGGCAGAGACTTTATCATATCTCAGGGGAGAATTGTTTGATCAGAGAGCCTTTAGTAGAGAGGGAGAGCCAGTTTGTAACAACCCCAGGGGAAGTATTATGGCCTTATTCTCCTCCTTCTAGTTTTTTGCTAGGGTTCTCCATTGGCCAAGTACAACCAGAAGCCAGATGTCAAGAGAGCTTTTCAGGTCATCCATTTAAGTCTGCTTCCCAGGGCACTTAGGAGAGTGGAGAGTGATCTGGAGGGAAAATGAAAGCTCTCCTGAGCAGTCATAGACCAATACAGGTTACTTTAGATGAGATACCATGAGAAAGTTGGAAATGGAGTGCTGTGGGAATGATGAATTAAAGATGAGGAATTTTGAACTGCTGAAGATATATGAATGGATGAGATCATGGGGAAAATATATATAGAGAGGAAAAAAGGAGTAAATTCATAGGATAGAACTTTCAGGAGAAAAGACAGGAGAACAAAGAGGAGATATCAAAGAAGATAAAGAGGAATGGAAGGAAACAATACCAGGAGCAAAGAATGATGGAAAAGAAGGCAACAGCCAGCATCAGGAAGAAGGAGGCAGAGAAGTCTCAGGCATTTTGAATAAACTGTCACTATATATGTAACATATGATAATATTATGAAAAATTTTAGCTTTCTGTTTCAATTCAGCAGTTATTTAACAGTACTATGTACACAGCAGATATTAAAAATGGGTTGAATAGACTGTCACTGGCTCTTTGCCAACTTAGAATAAATGGTTTTATCAATACCAATGTGGCCTTCTGTTAGGGTTGTGTTTTGGAATTGGGCAAATTGGAAAGAAAAATGCAGTCATAGTAAAGGAGTTGAGGCCAGGAGCACATAATCTCATCCTTATTTTTCCATTTAGTTTTATTTTCTTTGGCTCGTCCTCTTGCTTCTCCTTTCTTCTTCCTCCTTTGCATTTATTAATATATATAATATACTAGACACTTTGCCTAGTTACAGCATTCCATTTCAAAACAACCCAGGGTGGTAAATACTCATGTGAAAGAAAGTTTGGTCATGCATTTGGTAAGGATCAGGCTCATTTTCAAAACCAGAACTCTTAGACTCCAAAGCTGTGTACTCTTTTCGCAGTGTTTGGCACATAGTATTTATCATCTAGTTGAAGAAGGAATGAATTAAGTGTGGCATAGAATACTGCTTAAGAGGGCGCCTGGGTGGCTCAGTGGGTTAAGCCGCTGCCTTCGGCTCAGGTCATGATCCCAGGGTCCTGGGATCGAGTCCCGCATCGGGCTCTCTGCTCAGCAGGGAGCCTGCTTCCCTCTCTCTCTCTCTGCCCGCCTCTCTGTCTACTTGTAATCTCTGTCTGTCAAATAAACAAATAAAATCTTAAAAAAAAAAAAAAAAAAAGAATACTGCTTAAGAGACCAGGAGCCTGGGTTCCAGTGTTAGCCTTGCTATCAAATACAATGTGAACGCTCTATTAATAAAACTTGCTTTTAACTGTTCTGAAATAATTATGTCATGAAAACACTCTCCTTAGATAAAGTTACTATATAAATATTAGATGAATCATGAATATTTTCCATAATGCAAATGTTGGAATCAAATGGAACATCTTCTTTGTAAGGTCCTTAGAGTAAAATATTTTTATTATGTTGTTGTTACTGATTTTGCCCCCAAGGAAATGGATGACATAATTCTAGATGCTTTATGATATGCCATGCTCATTGTTCAGTTTACAGTATATAAATCAAGATATTTCCAATTACTCACAATGTGATCATAGTAAGTTGTTGTGAAATCAATGACATCTAAGAGTTCAGGCTAGAAGATAAATCAAAATCCGGGCAAATAAGGAATGATTGGAGCCCTCTGACCTATGCCCTTCCCCAAAGGAAAAATGAAAACACCCACAGTTCATCTTCGTTGTGGTTGAAAAATCAGAACTGAGCAATCTGGTCTGCTCTTGAAATGTTTGCCTTAAATAGGAAGTGTCCATATATTTTTTTAGTATCCCCGCCAATGTAAATACCACTTAGTCTTCCATTCACGAACTTTTGCTATATTGTTAAGAGAATACCATCTGTCTACCATGTAACATTTAGTAATGATTTTATTGTGTTTTTTTTTTTCCTTTGGTAGCAACTGCATTGAAATTACAGAAATTATTGGATAAATATCTTTGCCATCTTTTAAAACTTTCAGTTCAGCTAGTACACAGATTTCCTCTTTTTTTTTTCTTCCTTTACTCTGCTTCTCTTTAGAAATTCCTTCAGTTCTGTGTTGTTCTGCATAGTGCTGTCCTTAGACTACTTGGGACATATTGTAGATAATTAACATCTGCTCACATTTGTAAAGTAGAAAAGTGACACATTTTATGTTCCTCCCAGCACAATCAGAAAAGTGACACCCAGAAAATGTTAATTTATTTACCATTGAGATAAGTGTGGAATTAGCAGGGCCATAGAATGACCCCGTGTTCAAGTAACAAGTTCAGTGTCTACAATTCACCAATTAGGCAGACTGTGTTCAGAGCACTGAAGTAAAATAATCTCCACCCCCACCTTTGCATATACTGATGAACACCTGTGTTAAAACTGGTAGAGTTGTAGAGTGGAAAAGTCCAAGGTCTTTTAGATCTCTAATCTTATTTTTGTGTTCATTTACAGATACAGAGATTTTTTTAAATTTTCAATAAATATCTATATTTACATATAATCAATAACAGGATACTATCAATTTCTCCCCATTTTTGTTCCACTAAGTGGTGTTACAATGCAACCCATTCTTATTTTATTCATAATCCCTGATCATAAATGAAGTGTCAAATCATATCTTTATTGTCCCAAAGTTTTTCTTATCTATAATAAACTACATTTCTAATGAGCTGTTCGTTTTTCTTATTCTTTTTAAGATTTTTCATTTTTTAAGGAGATTAATGCCTTCTCATTTATAATGAAAATATTTTTTCTAGACAAGATTTTGTTCTCTGCTTATGGCATATTGTGGCCAATACTTAAAAAATTTTTTTTATTAACATATAATGTATTATTAGCCCAGGGGTACAGGTGTGTGAATTGCCAGGTTTGCACTTCATAGCACTCATCATAGTACATACCTTCCCCGATGTCCATAACCCAACCACCCTCTCCCTAACCCCCCTCTCCCTGGCAACTTTCAGTTTGTTTTGTGAGATTAAGAGTCTCTTATCGATCCCATCTTGTTTCATTTATTCCTTTCCTACCCCCCAAACCCCCATGTTGCCTCTCAACGTCCTCAGATCCGCGAGATCATATGATAATTGTCTTTCTCTGACTGACTTATTTCACTAAGCATAATACCCTCTAGTTCCATCGATGTCATCGCAAATGGCGAGATATCATTTCTTTTGATGGCTACATAGTATTCATTGTATATACATACCACATCTTCTTTATCCATTCATCTGTAGATGGACATCTAGGTTCTTTCCATAGTTTGGAAATGTCTTGTGGACATTGCTGCTATAAACCTTTGGGTGCATGTGCCCCTTCAGATCACTACATTTATATCTTTAGCGTAAATACTCTGTAGTGCAATTGCTGGGTCATAGGGTAACTATATTTTCAACTTTCTGAGGAACCTCCATGCTGTTTTCCAGAGTAGCTGCACCAGCTTGCATTCCCACCAACAGTGTAGGAGGGTTCCCCTTTCTCCACATCCTCGCCAGCATCTGTCATTCCCTGACTTGCTAACTTTAGCCATTCTGACTGGTGTGAGGTGGTATCTTATTGTGGTTTTGATTTGTATTTCCCTGACGCCAAGTGATGTGGAGCACTTTTTCATGTGTCTGTTTGCCATCTGGATGTCTTCTTTGCAGAAATGTCTGTTCATGTCCTCTGACCATTTCTTGATTGGATTATTTGTTCTTTGGGTGTTGGGTTTGATAAGTTCTTTGTAGATTTTAGATACTAGCCCTTTATCTGATATGTCGTTTGCAAATATCTTCTCCCATTCTATCAGTTGTCTTTTGGTTTTGTTAATTGTTTCCTTTGCTGTGCAAAAGCTTTTGATCTCGATGAAGCCCCAATAGTTCATTTTTGCCCTTGTTTCCCTTGCCTTTGGCAATGTTCCTAGGAAGAAGTTGCTGTGGCTGACGGAGAAGAGGTTGCTGCCTGTGTTCTCCTCAAGATTCTGATGGGGGGCGCCTGAGTGGCTCAGTGGGTTAAGCCGCTGCCTTTGGCTCAGGTCATGATCTCAGGGTCCTGGGATCGAGCCCTGCGTCGGGTTCTCTGCTCAGCCGGGAGCCTGCTTCCTTCTCTCTCTCTGCCTGCCTCTCTGCCTGCTTGTGATCTCTCTCTGTCAAATAAATAAATATATCTTTATTTTTTAAAAAAGATTTTATTTATTTATTTGACAGACAGAGATCACAAGCAGACAGAGAGGCAGGCAGAGAGAGCGGAGGAAGCAGGCTCCCTGCTGAGCAGAGAGCCCGATGCGGGTCTCGATCCCAGGACCCTGGGATCATGACCTGAGCCGAAGGCAGAGACTTTAACCCAGTGAGCCACCCAGGCACCCCAATAAGTAAATCTTTATTTAAAAAAAAAAAAGATTCTGATGGATTCCTTTCTCACATTGAGATCTTTCATCCATTTTAATCTCTTTTATGTGTGGTGTAAGGAAGTGGTCCAGTTTCATTTTTCTGCATGTGGCTGTCCAATTTTCCCAACACCATTTGTTGAAGAGGCTGTCTTTTTTTCCATTGGACATTGCTTCCTGCTTTGTCAAAGATTACTTGACCATAGAGTTGAGGGTCTATTTCTGGGCTCTCTATTCTGTTCCATTGATCTATGTGTCTGTTTTTGTGCCAGTACCATACTGTCTTGATGATGACAGCTTTGTAATAGAGCTTGAAGTCTGGAATTGTGATGCCACCAACTTTGGCTTTCTTTTTCAACATTCCTCTGGCTACTCAAGGTCTTTTCTGATTCCATATAAATTTCAGGATTATTTGTTCCATTTCTTTGAAAAAAATTGACGGGGTTTTGATAGGAATGGCATTAAATGTGTAGATTGCTTTAGGTAGTGTAGACATTTTCACAATATTTGTTCTTCCAATCCATGAGCATGGAACATTTTTCCATTTATTTGTGTCTTCCTCCATTTCTTTATAGTTTATATACTTTATAGTTTTCTGAGTACAGATTCTTAGCCTCTTTGGTTAGGTTTATTCCTAGGTATCTTATGCTTTTGGATGCAATTTTAAATGGGATTGACTCCTCAATTTCTCTTTCTTCTGTCTTGCTGTTGGTGTATAGGAATGCAACTGACTTTTGTGCATTGATTTTATATCCTGACACTTTATTGAATTCCTGTATAAGTTCTAGCAGATTTGGAGTGGAGTCTTTTGGATTTTCCCCATGAAGTATCATATCATCTGCAAAGAGAGTTTGACTTCTTCTTTGCCCATTTAGATGCCTTTAAATTCTTTTTGTTGTGTGATTGCTGAGGCTAGGACTTCTGGTACTATGTTGAATAGCAGTGGTGATAATGGACATCCCTGCCGTGTTTCTGAACTTAGTGGAAAATCTCTCAGTTTTTCTCCATTGAGAATGATATTCGCGCTGCGTTTTTCATAGATGGCTTTGGTGATATTGAGGTATGTACCCTCTATCCCTACACTTTGAAGAGTTCTGATCAAGAAAGGATGCTGTACTTTGTCAAATGCTTTTTCAGCATCTACTGAGAGTATCATATGGTTCTTGTTCATTCTTTTATTAATGTGTTGTATCACATTGATTGATTTGTGGATGTCGAACCAACCTTGCAACCCTGGAATAAATCCCACTTGGTCGTGGTGAATAATCCTTTTAATGTACTGTTGGATCCTATTGGCTAGTATTTTGGTGAGAATTTTTGCATCGTGTTCATCAAGGATATTGGTCTGTAATTCTCTTTTTTGATGGGGTCTTTGTCTGGTTTTGGGATCAAGGTAATGCTGGCCTCATAAGATGAGTTTGGAGGTTTTTCTTCCATTTATATTTTTTAGAACAGTTTCAGGTTCTTTGACCTCAGGATCAGGAGGGTATGTGAGTGAACATGCTGTAAAAGCACTAGCCACCTAGATTACTGGCATTCCATCCCCGAGTAAGTGAACCAACCTAAAGCATGTCTATTATAACCAAGATTTACATTTGTGAATAGGCTTAAGTTGGCAAGGGAAGAAAAAAATGTCATAGTTTGGAACTCTATGCATATTTAAAGTTTTTCTGTTCTTGTTTTGTTTTTAATTTTTACATATGAGGGCAACATGTTTTTGGTCAGAGCTAATTAAATGGAGATGGAACCAGGGTGTTGGCATTAGAAATGAGAAATCAGTCCCTGTTCTGGGACTGCACCTCCCTTTATAATGATCTGCAAAAGCATGTTGAGAAAAGAAGATTTAAATAGGTAGGGACACGGAGCCCAGTGTTCCTTTCTACCATCCTTCTACAGAAGATCTCCACTTACCCTATCATCACCTCTCAGAAACAGACTTTTGTTTTCTTTCAATTGTTGTATAATTGACCACAACAGTATATTAGTTTCAGGTGTAACAATGATTTGATATTTGTATACATTGCAAAGTGATCACTACAAGAAGTCTAGTTAGAATTTATCACCATACTTGATCGGGAGAAATTTTTTCTTGTACTGAGAACTTTTAAGATCTGTTCTCTTAGCAACTTTTAATTATACAATACCGTATTATTAGCTATAGTTACCATGCTGCATATTATATTCCCATGACTTATTTATTTCATTGTCGCCGACCGCCTCCGGCCGGGAAAGTCCCCGCCATTACAAGATGGTGCTTGGCTCACTGCCAGCAAAATACGCTGCAAGTATACAACAAACTTTCTGGTGAAGCCCGCCTAAAGGAGGACTTAGTCATTGGCTGTTTCAAATCTAATCAGCATAGTAACAAGACTCTCATTGGCTCTCCCCATTGCTTGGCCCCTTATTGGTCACCCTGCTGCATATAAGCTAAGGAAGTTGATGAAATAAATAGAAGGGGATGAAGCATTAAATAAACGTGGAATGAAGCATTAACACCATACCAGGCTCATTGTCGTCCTTGAGGGTCGAGGGCGATATTTCATAACTGAAAGTTTTTATCTTTTGATCCTCTTCACCTATTTTGCACACCTCACACTGTCCCTCTACCCCTGCCTCTCACAGCTACCAATCTGTTCTCTGTCTCTATCAGCTAGGTTTTTGTTTTATTTATTTTTCTTAATGTTTTTGTTTTAGATTCCACATTTAAGTGATATCATGAATTGTCTTTTGCTGTCTGACTTATTTCACTTAGCATAATGTCCTCAAGGTCCATCCATGTTGTCACAAATGGCAAGATTTTATTCTTTTTTTATGGCTGGGTAGTATTCCATTATATGTATCTACAACTTCTTTATCCATTTATCTATTGCTAGACACTTAGGTTATTCCATATATTGACTATTGTGAATAATGTTTCAATGGAGTGAAGACATCTCTTCAAAGTCCTGATTTCATTTCCTTTGGATATATGCCAAAAAGTGGGATTTGGGCCATAGGGTAGCTCTATTTTTAATTTTTTTGAGGAATCTCCATATTATTTTCCATAGTGACTTCACCAGTTTGCATTCCCACCAACAGTGCATGAAGGTTCCTTTTTCTCTACATTCTCACCAACACTTGTCACCCGTCTTTTTCATAATAGCCATTCTAATGGGCGAGATCTCATTGCAGTTTTGATTTGCATTTCCCTGATGGTGAATGATATTGCACATCTTTCAAATACCTACTGGCCATCTGTATGTTTCTTTGGGAAAATATCTATTCAGATTTTAAGTATCTTCTTCAGACAAGTATCTTCAGATTTGCACATTTTTCAATTGAATTATTTATGTTTTTTTTTTTTGCTATTGAGTTGTAGGAATTCTTTGTATATTTTAGATATTAATCCCTTATCAGATATATGATTTGCAAATATTTTATCCTATTCAGTAGATTGCCTTCTCATTTTGTTGACTGTTTTCTGTACCGTTCAAAAGTTCTTACTTTTAAAGTATAGCATAACAGACACCGACCTAGGAGGAGAGAGAATCATAGATTAGTTATAAATCACTTGTGGAACCTTAGGCTTGTGCCCAAGCTTTTTGGGCTTCAGTTTTTCCAAATCTGTAAAATAAGAGTTTGAGTCAGATTTCTAATGTACTATTTCACTTTAAAATACTATATTGGGGTATATTTTCATTTGGAGCCAGGGATGTTGGACATTTTGATAATACAAAAAACGCATTGTCTCGTGCCTAAAAAGAATTAGCAATATAGTCTGGGAGGGCCTTGATTAGATTCAGGAGATACTTTGGTCTTGGGAAATTTGTTTAAACATCTTCTGTGAAAATATTTAACAAAAATGCTAGTAGCCTAAGATTTTTAGCACTCAAATATATAATTGCTCCTGAGAGAATTGAAAATATCCTCACAAGTGAGATTCCTGGGACAGCATGTGTTAAAGTTACTTTCTTAAAACAAAGCTTCAACAGATTTAAAAAAAAAAAATCAGTTCCTCATTAATACCAACCATTTCCTGACAATATTTCCTGTCTGCATGTTTTATCTTCCCTAGTAGAAGTGTAAACTCCTGGAAAGCCAATATAGAATCAAATACAACTCTGTATACTCTACATTGAATACATTCTCTACTGCCTTTCAAATAAGACATGCTCAATAAATGCATAGAATAAATGAGGCAAATAAAAGTGAACAGACGTTGAGATATACCATAAAGAAGAACTGTAGGGTAGTAAGGTCAATTGTAAGCTGATATCCATTGGCTCTGTCAGTCTTCCCCTAAGATCTTTGGTATTTTAAATCCAATTTTAAAATTTGGAAAAGGCGAAGAGAAAAAAGGGATTGATTTCAACTTTGAGGAAATAAGTCTTAGGAAGAAAAGATTCAAGGTAGTAGTTTTACTCACTTAAGAAAGAATAGATTATAAGGAAGAAGTAAGGACAGACTACAATCAATTACATAAAGAGGTAAGCTATTATCACCTTCTTTCATAAGTGGACAAAGCTAAAATTTGGTTTAAATATTCAAATATTTCTAAAGTTAATGTCTAGAAATATTTTAATTTCATATCCTATGTTAACTAGATTAGTCTGAAAATGATAAAATCATGTGCTTTCAGTTTACAACATGATTTTATATACATGATTTCATTTGTTCTCATTTGATCCTTACAGGTATTTAGAGAGACAAGTGGAGTAGATATTCTTTTCATTTCAAGGAAAATAAATTGGCAGAGAAATTTAAGACTTTTCCCAGGGACTCATCACCAATAAGTGATAATTGGAACCAGAACACAGGCTTCCTGACTTCTACTGTAATGTCCTGCCTGAGGACATCCAACCTTAGAGGTACAAATGGAATCACTTCCTAAAGATTCTAGGTTCTCAAATAATATGTAAGCCAACCTCAAGCATAATTAAATATTGGGCTTTTGGATCACTTCTAGTTATTATTAATAATAGGTTATATTTGTACAACTATACTATATGTATAAAACAAATTTAAAGCTTTAATTATGAGATCTCTTAATCTGAATGCTTTTCCTGGGATTCACCTCATTCTGAATTTTCAAGGATAAAGTTGTGATAGCAGTCCACATTGCTATGCTGATGGGTTAATTTTCTCCTTTCCGCCTTCAAATGCTTTAAATTTGTCAAAAAAGGGCATTTTCTCTCTTTGGTTTGCCTCCTTACTTCAAAAGAGGAGGCAGGAGCCCATTGAGAGAGGTGGCTTGGGTACTCAGCATGAGCTGTCCAAGCTGGCTGGAAGCAGTAGCACAAGCAAAAAGAAAAACAGGATTTCAATTGCCAGCATGAGCCCCCAAATGGGATTAATAAGAAACAGATAAAAACTATACACTGTAATTATATTCTGTCAAAAGGACTCTAGCAGACTCTTTCTGAAGTTACTATCAAAAGAGAAGGAAATGGCTAAGAGTATAATTTTCTCCTGTATCATTTTGCCACTTTAGTGATTAGAAGAAATTAAGTGAGTGCACAAAGAAAATTGACCACTGGGTCAATGAAAACCACCTTCTGTCCACAAAAGAGAAGTAATGTAGATGGACTTTCTCCCTTTTTAATTAAGAAATCTTTAAGGAGCATATTATTAAAATATTTCACATATTTGCACAAGCCAAAATTCAATGAATGTTCATGTAGCTCTTCCAATATAAAAGGTAAGACTGGGTGTCCCAGTTTGTCAAAGAGTTTGCAGTCTAGTGTGGCTTGCACATAATAAATAGCTATGATGAATGATGGAAAATGACAACCTTAATTCTAGAGATAGAGAAAAGAAAGGATGGGGATTCAGAAGCAAGAGTGATGATTTCTAGTTGGAGGAAATCAAAGAGAGCTTCTTGAAGGAGTTAGATTTTGGCTACATTTGGAAGATCATAAAGATTTTGATGTGTGAAAATAGTGGAAACATTAATAAAATATTCTACGTGGAGAAAACTGTATGAGAAAAGGATATCCAGTATGTGGCCAAAAAGAAATATATGTATGTGATATATATATATATATACATATATATATATATATATATATATAAATATATATATATATGAGTCACAGATTATATGCATCTCAGTTTAATCAGAGCATAGGGTGTGTGAACATTAGTGGAAAAGTATGATTGGAAAGGTTGGCTGGAGGCTAAAAGGAATTTTGATTTTTTTCTATTCATGGTGGGGAACTACTCAATGTTCTTGAACTGGGAATGAAATGATCAGAGTTGTGCTTCTGGAAGATTAATCTGGCAGTGAGTTATAAATTGTGCTAGAGGGAGAAGAATATAGGAGGTGGATAAGGATTCCAGTTAAGGGGTTATTGCAGTAACCCAGGAATGTGATGATGCAAATGCGAGTTTGGAGAAGCAGTGGGACTGGAATGGAGGGCATGCATAAAATAGGCTGTGCATTCCTTCAGTTAATAGGTATTGGATACCCTGGACTCTGCTGGGTTGTAAATTAATACTGCTGAGCAAGAGAGAAATAGTCTTTGCCTGCATAAGATTTACAGTATAGTAGCAGGCAGAAAACTGTTCACATAATCTCAAAATCATGTAAATGCAAACACAGAATGGTTTATGAAGAGAACATACTTGATTCTAGAAGAGCATGTGGTGGAAGATCTGACCCAAACTTGAGGAGGCAGGGAAGGGGTCTCCAAAGAAGGTTTATTTGGTATAAAATCAGGATAGGTAAGAATTAAATATAGGAAGGGAGAGAAATGGAGCAGCATTCTAGGCAGAAGGACCAGATATTCAAAAGCCTTGAGGTGAGAAAGAACTTGGTGTTAGGTTCAAGCAACTGGAAGGAGACCAGTGAAGTTGAGACAGAGGGAGGAGAAAGGGGAGAGAGCAATATGAAATGAGACTGAGACCCTAAGTAGGGGCAAAAGCACTCAAGGTCTTCTGGGTCAGTTAAAGCCTTTGTACTTCATCTAAGATGAATGGATTTAAAACAGTGGCGAGACAGTTACTTACAAGTTAAGTAGAATACTCTGACAGATTCCTGGAGGATGATTTTGAGATGGGCAAAATGGATCTGAGAGTCTGATTAAAAGGCTGATACACTAGTATGGTACACAGGTATAAAATGATAGTAGCTTTGAATAAGTTGGTTTCAGAGGAAGAGAGAGAAGTAAATTATATAAGACTGATTAATAGACTACATGTGGAGTTGAAGAGTGAGAATTTGTTGTTGTTGTTGTTGTTGGTGGTGGTGGTTTATAAAGCTATACAAAAAATTAAGGGGGAAAAGTACAGTTTTAATTTTAAGAAAACTGAGCTTAAGTTGTCTTTGAGACATGTTAAGTGGAGAAATCTGGTGGAGAAGTCCATGGGGTGTACCCACCTAGAGCTAGATGCAATTTGGGAATCATCAGATGGATTATAAGATGGGTTAGATGAAATCACCAGGGAAATGAGTAAGTGTATAATGTATAGCATACAAAGAGAAGAGGCACTAAGTCTGGCACTTGAAGATATCTATTCCATGTTTAGTGGCCAACTAGAGGAGAGTGAGACAGTAAAGAAGACAGGGAAAGAAGGGACAGAGATTTGGGAATAAAACAAGGTGAGGGTCATCAAGGAAGTAAATGAAAGAGAATGTTTCAAATGTTTCAATGCTTCTGGTCAGAAAAGAGGAGCACTGAATATATCCATGGATTTAGGATCAGATTAGAGAGGTTTGAAGAGAAAGAAGAGTAGGCAGTGAGCCTAGGAAACCCTCAGAAGTTTGAGTATGAAGGAGATGAGTAGGCAGCCAGAAAAAGAAGTGGAATAAAGAGATTTTTTTTTTAATGGAGTTACTTCCTTCAGAAAATAATTTGTCACCTTGTGAAAAATATTAAATATATGATACTGTCTAAACATAGAAATAAGTAAGTAAAATCTTGCCAAAGCAAAGTAAATAAATATTCATGAGGACTAATTTAGTTAGAATCATTGAAAATTAGGGATGCCTGGATGGCTCATTGATTACACATTTGTCTTTGGCTCAGGTCATGACCCTAGGTTCCTGGGATTGAGTCCTACATCAGACTCCTTGCTCAGTAGGGAGCTTGCTTCTCCCTCTGCTCCCCTTGCTTGTGTTCGCTCTCTCTCTGACAAATAAATAAAATCTTTAAAATAAAGAATCTTTAAAGATTAAATTTCATTTGGGACTCCCTGGAAGCCGAGGCAAACAGGGAAAGAATGAGCATCATATAAATTCTTTTATCTGATAGCCATAACAAAGATAGGTGATATTAATGGGTGATTTCTATTATACATGGAGTATCTCATTTAGTCCTCATTAAAGTCCATGAAGTAGTTACTATTCTAAAATGTATTTTTCACAGGAGGGTACCTAGGCTAAGGAGGGTAAGTAGCTGGGCTAACATCACAAAGGTAATGACTGGCAGAGGGTTGCTTAGACTTGAGCCCTCTGAGCCAGAGCCACACTCTTTCAAAATTAAGGTATGTGGCTTTCATTTATAGTGACTCTTCAGAGAAGTCAGTTTCTTTTTGTACCAAACTCTAAAATGAATCGGTCACGTGGGATCTTGTATAAGGGTTATTGCAGAACATGCTGGAAAATGTCTACATGCTTTTAGCAGGTGTAGTAGCCATTGATGTTACCAGTGAATGTTCAGGGAAGTGGATATCTTTTGTTTTTTCTTTTTGTCTCATAATATTTTATTTTTTCAAGTTTTTATTTAAATTCCAGTTAGTTAACATACAGTGTAGTATTAGTTTCAGGTGTACAATATAGTGATTAAACACTTGCATACCTCACCCAGTGCTCATCACAACAAGTGTGCTCCTTAATCCCCATCACCTATTTAACCCAACCCCCCATCTTCCTCTCCTCTGGTAACCATCAGTTTGCTCTCTGTGGTTGAGTCTGTTTCTTGGTTTGTCTCTCTCTCTCTCTCTTTCTTTTCCTAATGTGCATTTGTTTTGTTTCTTAATTTCCACGTAGGAGTAGAATCATATGGTATTTGTCTTTCTCTGACTGACTTATTTCAGTTAGTGTAATACTCTCTGGCTTCATTCACATCATTGCAAATGGTGGGAATCTTGAGTACCTATTTCTTGGTTCATGCCTGCTGCATATTCTAACAGCTGCAGCAGCCCTTTCTCCTGCTAAGGGAATTTACCCAAGTTCTGCTTCTTGTGCTCAATTTTGAAAGCCCTCACTTACCTGCTTTGTAGGATTTTCATTTCTGTCTCCTATAAATGCTTCTCTTCTGCTGAGCTTCTTAGAATTGTTTACTTACTGAGATGATCAGAATTGCTTTCTTTCTTTCTTTCTTTTTCTTTTTTTTTAAGAAAAGTAATATTTGTTCATTATATAAAATTTGGAGAAGCCAGAGAAACATAAAGAAGAAATCAAGGACCACTTTTAATCCCTTCATTCCCTACATAATCACTGGAAGCATTATCCTTACTGCATTTGTTCTGTGGATTTACATATGTTTATCTAGTATCTTTTGATTTAGGCTCTGTGTTAAATACTTTGTATCAATATTTATACAGGTGAAATAATACTGTAAACAATGTTTTATAAAATGTTTTCCTTGCTTACACATTTTGAATAATTTCCCATGGCATTAAATATTTCTCTTTGAAATAGCTTAATTGTATTTCATTAGAAGGGTGAACATTCTGTGTTTACTCAAGTCTACATTGTTGGGTACCCAGGTTTTCTTCTCATTGTTTTGGTAATTATATGTAAGCCTATGAACATTGTACATAAATTTCTGGGCATGGGTCTGGCTTTTTTCCTTAAAAAAAATTCCTAGAAAGTTGCTGTATTAAGTGGAATTTTAAAAATCTGATTATTTAGAAAAATTAGCTTATCTCCAGGATACTCTGTCTTATTGTTTTTTTCTATACCACTTTTTTGAGGGATGTTTGTACATATTTAACATATGCTACTAGATGAGTTTGAAGACAAGTATACAGTCATGAATTTTCACTATAATCATGGCTATAAATTTATCACTCCCAAAAGTATGTATTTAATTATGTTTGTTTTTATCTTTTTATCTCTTTATTTATATCCATTCTTTTCTTTTGTGGTAAGATCACTTAAGATAATATTTGCCTTTTTAGCAAAATTTTAAGTGTACAATACAGTATTGTTATTTTGTTATATAGAGCTTATTCATCTGGCATAACTGAAACTTTGTAAGGGATACTGTTTCTTAAATTAAATGTGAATGCATAGAGTAAATAACCCTGTGCATCACATTCAGTGGTTTCTCAGTAAATGATGACTGTTATTATCCAAGAGAGGAAAACCACAATTTGTCCTTGAGCTTAATTATAAGGAGCATTATTATCAAATGAGAATATTTTCCTTAGAAAAATAACCTTTTCACTACCTAATTTTCTTACACAATTTCTGTGTTTCTTCATGATATTCCCATGGGACAATGATGATGATAAACACTTTTTAGAGCAGACACTGAATTATGAATTTTTTGTGGTATATATCACTAATCTTCACATGCATAGGCACTGTTATACTCATTTTACAGATGAAGAAATTGAGATTAGAAAGGATTATGTGATATACCTAAAGTGAGATAGAGTTTAAGTGGTAGAGCCAGGCTTCAAGGCAGCTATTTTGATGCCAGAGTCTATACATTTCACCATGACTCTGTGAGAGAGAAGGAAAATAATGTCAATGAATGAAAATGACCTGTGATTCTACTTCTGTTGCTAAACCTAATGACCTCTAGTCAGGCAGTAACAGTTTATCTATAGTAGGCCAACCGATATGTTTTCTGCCCTCTCTTTTTCTCTTTTTTTTTTCTATTTCTTTCTTTTTTTCTTTTTCTTTTCTTTTCTTTTCTTTTTTTTTTTTTTTTTT